>NC_080187.1:163445075-163727575 GCF_030028045.1 Hippopotamus amphibius kiboko | reverse complement strand
TCTGGAAAAGTTATGAAATATTGATGGAAGCAATATTAAATTTTAATTAATTAAATCCCTTTATAGAAAATGTAAAGAAAGGTAAACACAATTTCACTGAAGGCATTAGCCTTTCTGGATATACTTTGCAAATATAGTTTGGTATGTTTTTGTCTTCAAATTCTTCTTTTGCAATAGAGTTTCATTATTGAAAAAAGTACCCTTTTTCCTTAAACCTCCTTTCTGAATACAAGCTGGTGAGTTCTGCTTTTATTTACTCCTCCAGTTGGGCTGTAGAGCGTTTTCTTTCATGGTTTCCGTTTTATAAAAGATCAAGAAATCCTGGAGCTTGCGGAGGCTGCTCTCTGAAATGGACACAAGATGAATACCGAATGGCACTGGGACTCTTTCCTGTATCTTTGCAGCTTATTTATCTCTGGCTTTATTTCCTGGTATTCTGTTGCTTAGTGTTATTCTCTCCATCAGAATTAGTGTAATTATAATGCAAAATTGTTTCTGATGAATATTTTTTGAAAATTCTTGTTATCTGTGTGTCATAATTACTGAGGCTCTTGGTGGTCAGGTTTCTGTAGTTTATTAGTGATTTTGTGGCTTTGTTGTGATTCATGGATACTTTGAAGAAGCCTTTTGCTGTAGAAGAAGGGGGTCCTTTAAAGACCATATTAAAGCAGCAGTTGATTGTTGACCATTCAGCCAACTGTTGTTCATTTGTAATTAAGCCAGTGTCACGTGTCTGACATTCCTATCTACTTAGAGGCTGTTTGTCAGTTTAAACTCAGGAGAGTGTGGATGGGATCTCTGGGAATTCAGTCCACAGCAAGGCTTCTCTTCTAACCGTAGGTGTCATCTGAAGGGCTTGCTTTTTTAAGAATTGGTGTTATTTGTAGTCAAGGTAGACACAGTAGGCAGCACAGCTGTGACTGCCAGGGAAAGTCACTAGGGGGATATTCATAACAAGGAAATATTGGCAAATAAATGATGAAGAAGGGGAGGGAATCCCCAAGATGTTAAATTGGAGCACTGTCACTGAGATGATTAATGGTGCTGTGTATTTTAGTGAAGATGCTGATCTGGGTTGTCTTGAAACTATAGTGTACGTTTAATAGCACCTATAAAGAAGCATGTGGTGCGTGAGCACACTGAAGAGAAAAGGCCGTGGATCCTGACTTTATTTTCCTGAGTGAGTATTTTCTCCAACTACACCTTTGGCTTCTGGTTATTGGAAAGCTGGTGTTTATGTTCTATATAGGAGTTTGTATATTCTATATATTTAATATTAAGCGGCATTTATATAGGTCACCTCCCTAGAGGATTGAAAATGTTTTGTGAAAAAGATGGGTATCTTTTCAGCACTTTTTATGGGTGAACACTGTCGGTAAAAGGGAAATACTGATCACTCAGGTTTGCTTAGTCATCCTAGGCATACGGGCAGTGCTGGCCATAAGGCCACAGCGGGTAGAGGGCCAGACTTCCATCACTGATGGCTCTAGTACAATTAAAAAAACACCTTTCCATTAATTTCTGGTGAAGGAGCGGCTGTCTTAGAAGACCTTCTAGCTTTCCGTGTCAGGCCATGAATATCCTGATTCTGTGTAATGAATTATCACTTGCCGTGAGGGCTCTTTTATCAAAGATGTCAGGTTCATCTTTGGGCAGTTACTTAACCTTCTTGGGCCTCAATAATTACTACTAGACAGAGGGCTAGACACAGGCAAGAGACATGTAGTCCTGTCGTCAATGAGTTTAGTATCTGGTAGAGCACTGTTTTCCAATTTGAGGGGCCCTACTGGAATATTGGGGTATGAATCCAGTTTGGTGGCTCAAGATCAGATATTTAAAAATGAAATGGAAGAGAATAGAGAATTTTAGCATTGCACTTAGGAAGAGTGTGTTTTAGCTTGTGAGGCTTCCAGTTTTTGTGTGTGTATGTGTACCCAAAACTGCACAAATGTGTGTACATGGGGTGGGTTATGAGTTAAAATGTTTGTCACTGTGTTTTCTACCCAAAAAAGATTGAAAGCCATGATAGTAGGTGGTAGGTAGACATGTAAACATAATAACATATGGGTCTTAAGTCAGTAAGTGTTCAGGGTACAGTGGGTTATAAAGAAATGGTCAGTCTGTGAAAAGCGTTCAGGAATGAAAAGGCTGCATTGTCTGGTCTCTCATCTAGGATGTGCTGGAGCCAACCTGGATGGGCTCATGAGAGCTGACCGTATGCTCATCTTTCCAACTCTTTGACCCCTAACCTCATGTTGGTGACTTGAAATTGGGGAGAGTATTTACACTATGGAAATTGGAAAGTGCTGCACATCGGGTGCTTTCCTACCACCACCTAGTTGTTAAATATTTACCAGCATATATCACTTAAGAGGAGTGATATTCTTTCCAACTGTAATTCTATGGCTTTATAATTATTGTGAATTATTTTACATTTTAAAACATTTTATGTATGGCATTTAGGTGTTAGTGGAAATTATTAAAATAATTAAGTCATTTAGATAATGTTGAAGTTTAAAGTGCATAGGAATATGAAATCTGTGATTAATTATTTCAAAATGTCCATAACTTATGGTGTCACAATAATGATAGTTACCCTAACTTCTTACATTAAATGATTATGACATGGACAGTTTAAAACTTCAGATTGTAATTGGTGACATTAAGTTTTTTGGCAAAGGGTAGGAATACAGTGTTTTTAAGAATGCTAACCGCATTGTAAATACTTTACAAATTTCATTGCTTTATGTTAAGCTGTCATTTTGCTAAGTGTTGAAACTTTTAGATCCCAGACTCCTCTCTCCAGTCTCAGCTCTCTTTATAGTTTGCAATATAGTTATCTTGGATTTTAGTGAACCCATCTATAAAGTAGTAGATTTGACTGGGAGATGACAATTATTTCTAATTAAAACAGTTGTCTTATTTTTTTCTGTTTTCAATCATAAAAGTAAAAGTAGTATGGATCGTCGGAAAAAAGACGTCCCCCTCCATAATAACTGTGATAACTTTAAACTTTATTTTTAAAATATTTTTATATTTTTTGTTTTTTTAAGGAATTGATCATCACAAGTCAGCATAGTGATTTTACCTTTAGGGAGAGTGTGAGGTTAGGATGAGGAAAGGCACATAGTGAAAGGGCTTCTGGGGGTGCTAGCCGTGCTTTATTTCATGACCTGGATGTTTTTGGTTCATATTTATTCATTAAACTATACCTATGCCTTCTGCAAAAAACAAAACAAAACAAACTTTATTTTCAAAGAAAGACGAAAATATTTGAGTCACGGGAAGGGACGCTTTCACGGACGTGAGATGGAATTGTAGCAATAAATTCGTCAACTCACCTGTGTTAATGTGGTTGTGAGGAAAGAGGACGAGGCAGGAAAGAGTCAGCTGAGAAAGGGCTGTAGCGCCTTAACGTTTGTCACACTTTAGCTGTATGGTTGGACGCTACTGTGGAGGGGTTCGAGGAAGACTCGGCATCCCTGACGTGCCTGTTGTTGAACTCAGCCTTGAGACCGAGTCTGGGGAGGTTAGAACTTCAGTTTCTGACTGACATTTATTGAGCCTGTGCTGTGTCATTTTGGTAGGCGCGGCTGTACCTATTTTAAGCAAAGGGGTTTAACGTGGGGTTCCTAGTCTCAAAGTGCAGCCAGGATTGAGAAGATTTTTGTTATCGACTAGACAGATGCCACGTAAAGAGGAGGGGACACTGGCAAGTTTGTGAGGGTTGTCTGCTGTCTTCTCCATCCCAAGCCCATCTTCCGCCTCTGTGAAATGCATTCCACCTGGATACCTGGGTAGTGTTTCATGCCTGGGCCTTTCCCCAAAGAGGGGGGGCATGCGTTTTTGTCTCTCCCCCTCATTGCAGATCAGGTGTTGTTAACTGATGTTACTCTTCCATTTGAATTTTAATAAGCAGCTCCAAGTAAATAATTCAAGCAAAAAAGTGTGGCTTCTCCACACGTTTTTGTAATTTCAGACACCATGACAGGGATTGGAGAAATTAATGTGGGCCTGGAGGAACAAACCCAGAAGGAGGGTGGTGTTCTCCTACTAGGGACGATATCGCAAGCCTGGCCTTGGCCAAGAAGTAGGGGTTTGGAAATGGGAAGATTCAGACTCAAAAGAGAGAAGGAATTCACAGGGTCCAGGAACAAGAGGGGGAGAATGAATGAAGAAAGAAGAAATTCACCAGGCTTTATCTGCTGTGCTGTGCCAGAGTGCTTACCACTAGCACGTGTCCTCCCAATTAAGGAGAACAAGACAGGTGCCTTGTCAGGCAGGCTGCTGGGGGATAGATGGTCACCAGTGCTGAAGGAGAAGGAAAGGTCAAGGAGGCTCCAGTGGCAGCAGCAAGTTCTTTTACTGGTTGTTTAACCTGATTGATTGATTGTTATTATACTGGCTCCCCCTCCCCCACCTCACACACATTAGAATAATTTATGCCAGTTGTGTTTGTATCAGTAAATACCAAAGAACTGAGAAAAGAGAAATATACGGTGAACTTCATAAAGAGCTCTAATAGAATCTGCATGTTAAACAGACATTGAACTTTGTAGCAAGAACTGCTTCAAGCCTTTCAACATCCAAATGAATTCTAATTTCCACATCATGCCTTTCAGACCTCAGCATGGTTTCTGGTGGTTTCTCCCAGTTAATTTTAGCATCACACCAGTGATTTTGCCTGCAAATGACTTGAAGTAGCATATCTTGGTAATGTGGATGGCATGAAAGTATATTATTTAGGGCTAATATCAGACTAGCTTTAAAAGGAACTAATTTATTCATTTAACAAATGTATTTTGATTGCCACCTGTGAGTCAGGTACTATTTTACACAAACTGACTTAGTCAAAAGTGACTGAGAAAACCTCTGCCCTCCAGAAGCCTAGAGGACCGAGATGTAAACAAGTAATTGGGGTTCCATGTGCCAGGTGCCTCTAGTGAGATGAGTGCAAACTGTGGAAGTGGTGCCGTTAAAGGGGTATTTTTAATAGTCATGGTGGGCCCTGGAGTCTTCATGGTGGAGGAGATACCTGATTTGGGGGAGGGGTGCTTGAGGTAGTGATTTGGGCTAAAAGATGGGTATTTCTGGTGTCGCATATCAAAAATGGCAAGTATCAGCGGTGGAGGGCTGGGGAAAGGGGCCAGCTGAGGTTGGAGAAGAAGGGGAAGCAAAGGCATCAGGCAGGCTGCACTCCTGTGAGGCTCTGGAGGGGTTTTCAGGAGGGGCCGAGTGGGGAACAGACTGCCTGCTAGAGAATAGCTCTGGCGAGAGCTTAGCGCTGAGGCAGGAAACCTGCTGCGGGAGTGGCCCCTGGCTTCAGGGCCTCCTCTGTTTAGAAAGTTACTTGGTGTGCTTTGAGTGGAAGAGTGTGCGGTCATCCTGTGTTTGTTAGTTTGAAGTTATTTTCGATTTATAAACATCTTGGAGGACCCTCCCTATGTGAAATCCAGTTCAGGACCTGTCCGCAAATTCACTGCTTTTCTTGGCTTGAGGTGCTACATATTTGCCTTTCTCCTCGCAGACCACTTGTAATTCAAGATAAAGAAATGCCACAGAGTAAAAATGGACAGGCACAGGAGGCATGATTTAAAATGAAAGAGTATTAATTGGCTTCACCAGAGTGTATATTTTCATTATGAGAGAAGTGACGGCCTAGATTTTTAAAAATAATTGGTTAGTGACACACCTGCAGTATGTATGAGAACTCTGGAAACTTGAGAACAGAAAGTAAAGGTCAAGGTTAGAGGAATAGAGCTACAATGAGCCTTTTGTAGGCATGCTGTTCAGCTACAGTGTTCAAAATCACTAACGGGTGGTTTCAGAGAGGGACAGAGACTAATGTGCTTGCGCCCAGATTTAAAGAATAATAGAGCAAACTTATAGTTACACATGAACTATGGTTTTAATAAATTCTCTTCACCTTAAGAGCAGCGTGTTCTGTGTTTTGAGTTTGTAAATGTGTCTTTAGTGAATTTTCGGACTTAGTTTATGCACTGGAGTCGAAGAAGTATGCTTTAGTCTAAGTTAGATCCACAAGTCCATGCATTAATATTTAATCATTGCTAGAGAAGGCCAAACCTCCTGAAAATGGATCTGAGTTTTATCCTAGCCCCACAATTATCTATGCGATACGGGACAGTGGCTAAGTTACTCATTAACTCTTTAAGCTTCTGTTTTCTCACCTCTAATATGGAGGCAAAAATGATAATTATCTCATAGTTGTTTTGAGGATCAATGTGATGATAAAGGTGCTGACTAACGTTACTAATCTTTTACCAGGTACCGATGTCTGACAGTGGGCTAGTAGCTTATCATATACTCTTTAAAAGTCTTTACAGAAAACGTGGCACTAGGTACGATTTACCACCGTTTTACAGATACTTACAGAGTAGCTCACTCAAGGTTGAGAAGGTAGGATATGGTGGGATTTGGATCAGCATCACTAAACCATGGCTCACTGGCCACCTCTGGTCCCACTGCCTGTTTTTGTAAATAAAGTTTTATTAGAACACTGCTACACCCATCCGCTTAAGCATCGTCTGTGGCTGCTTCTGTGCTACGATGGCAGAGTGGAGTAGTGGTGATGGAGACCAGGGCCCTCAAAGCCTCAGATGTTTCCTGTGTGGCCCTTTACAGAAAAAGTTTACTGACCCCTGCATTAGACCTCAGTCGTCTGGCTGCAGTGTAAGGTCTAAGCCACAAAAACACTTTCTGTGGTGTTTGGCATATAGTAAACATTCACTGAATGAGCAGTACTTTGTTAGTTATCTAACTTAGGGTACAACTGTTCACCTCATAGAGCTCTTGTTTGCAAAAGGGAAATAATCATTCAACCTCCAGCAAGATAAGCCATTATAACTATGGAAATGTTGAGGAAGTTAAAGTTCCTAAAGGAATACTTCCTGAATTGTATGTTAAACTTGCCATTTATTACCATGTGTTATGTGATACAAATGCAAGAATTTCTACTTTCATAGCATTCAAAGCACTGTATTCCATTGTAAGGAATAATTGTGAACTTTAGTGAATATTCAGGGTTGCTGTTAATTTCATGCACCAGAAAATTTCATATGCTTAGGAAGATTATATTTTCTTAAATTTCCAATGAAAAATACATTAAAATATTGTGGAAATACCACTTAAACCGTATTATTATTTGTGTTAAAAGTATGTATAAGTTTACAGTAGAAAAAATGCAACAGGATTTTTTATCCACTTAAATGAGAAGATACATGATTAGCATACCCCACTTAATAGTCTTACCAATAACAAAGGGAAGAGATTATGGTTTCAGTTTTACTCAGAACTTTTATTTCCATGTATTTGTCTATTGATTCAGGAAATTCCCTGTCCTCTGCTCAGTAATGACCTTGGATTTGTGTTACTTTGGAGCTTATTGAGTGCACTGTGGCAGGCCATCAACTTGTGTTAAGAGGATATTCTTGGAATTACCTTTCATTAGGCCCAATGCCATGGCTCTGGGTTGGTGAATTGGGGTGGGGGAGCGATTCCTAGATTAGTTATGTTTTCTCTTGGAAAGGTCTTTTTGAATAGAGATGCAACACATTTCATTCCAAAACATGTAGAAAATACATGTAAACATAAAGAAAAAAAAATATCATTTGTAATTGCACCGCCCATAGACAGCCACCATTAAAAATTTGTTATCTATCCTTATATATAATTGTGTGTGTTTATATGCATGTCATCTTTGATAGATGTATATCCACATATGTAGGTTTTACTTGTGAATCCATCCACAGGTTGCCTCAGCTGGGAAATATCTGGGGTGAAGTATTCTAATTTGTACACAGGCAGCTTATTTAAGGGAATTTGAAAACTGTATAGTCAACTTCCACATAGAAACTACTTTCTGCGGAAATTTGCTTTCTTACGCAACATATTTTTTTCCTGTTATGGTTTGTGTTTCCTTTCTGGACTATTATTACTTTCTTGTGTGGGAATTCTTTTGTTAGAAAAAAACAAGAGAACTCCAGCAAGAACTAGTGATAAAATTTTCAGCAGAAAAATCCTTCTTTATGCTCTCAATATTTTTATCTAGCGAGTCTTATTGAAAGGTAGAAAGTTACAGGATGAAGCTAATGGTGAACAGGATATAGTGGGCTCGAGGAACATATAGCTTTTTTAGATCAGAATATGTACATGTATGGGAAGTAACCGTTAAACAATTAGATGGAGTCTTTTGGCTGCTTTACAAACTCATTCTCTCACATGCCACGTATGCCGCATCATTCCTTAGGCTGCTTAAAAAGAAAATTCTACTTACTGTGTTCAGCACTGAGATATTTCCATCGAGTACTCAAAGCAGAGAGAATTCTGGTTTCTGGGAGGATTTTGGTTCAATGACCAGAGTGTAAGGAAGGTATTCTTGGGTGATTTTCCATTGGCAAACTTGAGACCTTTGTGATTCACATATCAGTGTGAGGATTCTTTGGAATTGAGTGCTTGATATTTATGTGATTAAATAGACTACCTCTGTATCTTATTTAAAACCTAATTTCCCTTCCCTTCCTTCAGCTCAGTTATTGCTCCCTGCAATAAATACCAAATACAATAGTATTTATATAGAAGATGTTATATATAGGGCCTCACTCTCAGCTTTTTCTCATTAGGTACTAATGACAAGAGGCCTGTTTCTTTCTAGCAATTCTCATCACTTGCATTTCAACCAACATAAGCTTCCGTAACAGCCTCATTTCCTTGACTATTGCCTGTCCGGGGTGCTCAGAGTGAATTGCAGCCAATTGCATGCCTTGGCCTTGAAACCAGAAGAGGTACATGATCTTCTTGATGATTCTTTCTTTGCTTCCACTCTCCAACCACACTAACAAAATTGTTTTAGAAGTGAAATTGAGTTGGCATGGCTCTGTTGGGCACAGTCTCCCATTCCGTGTGCTTTTTAGACACCAGCTGGATCTCCTTGTGAAGAACTGCATTCACAGTGCAGGATTCCCCCACCATCAGAAAGCAGGGCATTCCTATGAAAGCTTTCGTAAGCCAAAATGATGTAAAGTGAAGAAGCAACTACCTGAGGACCCATTTTGCTAACAGATGCACAAAATAAATCGAGAATAAAACAGATGCTCACAAACACAGTTCAAAGCTATGAGGGCTTGATGCTGAGCGTAGTTCCTGGGGAAGGAGCTTGGTGGTGCCTCTCACTGCTCAGGGTGCGTTGCTTATGTAACAGCTCACTGCAAAACAAACACTGAAAGCTGTTTTCGCTTTTGGTTTTTCCCCTAAATGTGAAAGTCCTCTTCTGATTTCTTTCAGTTATTGAAAACAGGTACTAACGTAGTCTTTCATAAAAGTAAAGCGATGTAAAGCAAATTTTAGAAAAGCAGGGTATACCTGTAATAACAGGGCGGTCTTTGCTCACTTTCAGGGAAGCAGCATGCTTTTCCAGGGACTGCCTAACTGCTTGATGGCTTGCAGAGGGAAAATAGGCAGCAGCTCCAATTCTCATCCCCTGGAAAAATTCATCAGGTGTCCTAAGTCTTGAATTAATATCGATGAAAGCAGTGATGGTCATGTCACCATGTTTTTAAAAGGAGAGTTTTGGAGACACATCCAGTGGGGATGAAGGTGGAGGGTAGGGGGAGTTCCTGAGTTCTTGTAAAATTGATGAGCTATAAATTCATCTGATAGCAAGATTGTTTACCCTATTTTCTGAATGCTGCTTGCCCAGAGCTAGTAACAATTTATATGAGGCCGGTAGGAGTGAAGAATGCTGTGTATGTGTGTGTGTGTGTTTAATTTATAGCACTTGTGAAATGCCTTGGGGAAGGAAAGACTAAACTAAAATTACAGGGCAGCAGATTTTAAGTAGTGTATTTTTATAAGGATCTAGTGGCAAGTTTGGTTCACTTGCACCATAAATACCTTTATTGGCTCTGTTCAGGAGAAATTTGCAGGACACAAACCATTGTTGTGGTACAGAGTGTCCTCAAAATTCGAGGCTCTGAGACATAGACAGTACAGCTGCATTTATTCTGCCATCAAAAGGAAATACTCATTGATGCTGAGGCCTTTCATTGTGAGGCTAAATTGATCCTTCTGGGGACAAAAGCAGTTTTAACTCTTGATAGTGAAGTTAGGTTTCAGTTTCACCATTCCTGCTTCTGTGTTAGCTGATTTTCCATATGCAGTAATATGGATGCAGGAATTGATGAGCTGAAATTAGAAGGAAAGGAAGAACACTGTGGTGTTCTGTGGTCTTTAGGCATTATGATAATTGACCCCAACAACCATTTTTTTTTCCGTTCTCTATTGGAGTATAATAGCTTTATACTGTTGTGCCAGTTTCTGCTATACAACAAAGCAAATCAGCTGTGTTTATACATATACCCACATACCCCCTCCCTCTTGAGCCTCTCTCTCGAGCATCCCTCCCACTGTCCCTATCCCACCTCTCTAGATCATCAGCAATCATCGAGTTGATCTCCCTGTGTTAAGCAGTTGCTTCCCACTAGCTATCTATTTTACATTTGGTAGCATATAAATGTCAATACTACTCTTTTACTTTGTTCCAGCTTTTGCTTCCCCACCTCCCCATGTCCTCAAGTCTGTTCTCTACCTCTGCATCTTTATTCTTCCTCTGCCACTGAGATCATCAATACCATTTTTTTTAGATTCCATATATATGTGTTAGCATATGGTATTTGTTCTTCTCTTTCTGACTTACTTCACTCTGTATGACAGATTCTAGGTCCATCCACCTCACTACAAATAACTCAATTTCATTCCTGTTTATTGCTGAGTAATATTCCATTGTGTATATGTGCCACATCTTCTGTATCCTTTCATCTGTTGATGGGCATTTAGGTTGCTTCCATGTCCTGGCTATTGTAAATAGTGCTGCAGTGAACATTATGGTACATGTTTCTTTTTGGATTATGGTTTTCTCTGGGTATATGCCCAGTAGTGGGATTGCTGGGTCATATGGTAATTCTATTTTTAGTTTTTTAAGGAATCTCCATACTGTTCTCCATAGTGGCTGTACCAATTCACATTCCCACCAACAGTGCAAGAGTGTTCCCTTTTCTCCACACCCTCTCCAACATTTATTGTTTCTAGATTTTTTGATGATGTCCATGGTGACAGTGTGAGGTGATACCTCATTGTGGCTTTGACTTGCACTTCTCTAATGATTAGTAATGTTGAGCATCTTTTCGTGTGTTTGTTGGCCATCTGCATGTCTTCTTTGGAGAAATGTCTGTTTAGGTCTTCTGCCCATTTTTGAATTGAGTTGTGTTTTTGATATTGAGCTGCATGAGCTGCTTATATATTTTGGAGATTAATCTTTTGTCAGTTGCTTCATTGGCAAATATTTTCTCCCACTCTGAGGGTTGTCTTTTCATCATATTTATGGTTTCCTTTGCTGTGCAAAAGCTTTTAAGTTTCATTAGGTCCCATTTGTTTATTTTTGTCAACAACCATTTTTGAAGTAAGTAAGTAGTATACTCATTTTGCACTCAGGAAAATGAAGGCGCAGAGATGGTAGGCTAGTTGCTCAGTTTACACAGCTAATAAAGTTTAATCTGGTGACTGTTGATAGCAGAATAATCTGAGCCAGTCTGGCCCAGCAGTTTGTCCCTGTAAACAGAAGGATGTAGTGCTTTGGAGCAGGATGATAATTTTCCTCAGAAAAACATTCATCCTCTACTAAAGGATAGTTGACGGGAATCTATTGCTGCAAAAGAATAAGACCCTGAGGAACTGAAAGACTTACCTGTAGAAGAGGGAGGTTTCTTATATTTGAACATTAGTCACTTAAACATTGTGTTCCCAGCTGTGTGCCCTCCAGTATGGGGGCAGTTAGAGCTCCCCTTTGGAAATTTCATCTGTTCTTACGCTGCAGTTATCACACAGAAATGGATGAATCTAAAACTTTTATATCAAGCCCTACTTCTTTCCAGATTCAAGTTTTATGTTTCCAAACTGCTTGATGTCTCTGCCTGTGATCCACTTTATATCAACCTCTGCATCTAAAAACCAAGACATTTCCAGGCACTTCTTGGAAAGTCATTCCCAATTAATCCTCAGAGCAGCCCAGTGAACTATGTTTCATCTCCATCGTACATGGGGAAAAACCCTAACCCAACCAGACAAAAAAACCCTTAAGTCCTAGAGATTAAGTGATTTGAACAATCTCACACGGTGGCAGTGTGGCGAGGCCCTCCTGCAAAGAGGCCTTCCTGAGTTCCCAGTCGAAGGCTCTCTCCAGGACAGGGTCGCCATTCTTCCAGAAAAGAAATCCGCCTCATCCTTAGACTGTGCCTCTCCCACCCTGCACTACTTTGCTGTATCTAATTTTTCTGGTCGGACTCACTCTTGGAATCATGTTCTACTCTACCTAGTCCGAAACATCCTGCTAAAAATCATTCTCTTCTTTTTCCATATCCTTAATCTAAGCTCTTATTTCATCCCTAGATTGTTGCAGTTTCCTCCTTAGTCATCTTATCTCTCATCTCATTCCGTTTTATTAGGTTGATTGCTTGAGTCCACCCAAAGTACCTTGCAATGCCATACAAATTTTCTTTCTGGACTACCTTATAAATAGTTATCAGATTGAAATGATGTTTCCAGCATATTTCCTTGCTCAAAATCATTGACTGTTGATTCTCATCCCGTGGTGTCTATAGCTTAGTGTTTAAAACCCACCAGTCTTGCTCTAGTTTGCGCCCCCCCCGCCGCTCCCAGCCCCACCCAGGTCTTCCTCAACACAAGCTCTCTGCTCCTGTCTGTGAAATGTGTCCACTTACTTGTGTTAGCTACAACATATGCACTATCTCTGTGCCTTTGCTTTATCCACAGTGGTTTCTCTCCTCTCTTAATTCAACACATTGATTGGGTATGGTCTATAACCAGGAACTATTATTTGGGACATGTCGATGAACAAAGACCAGAATCTTTGCCCTCCAAGTTAGAGGGCGTTAGAGACAGGCAGTAAACAACAAATGTTGAAAACTAAGTAGATCACAGTCTGTTAGGTGGTAGTCAGTGCTATGGAAGAAAACACAGGTTAAGAAGAAATCAGGAGTGCTGGGGTGAAGTTTTTGTTATGGTTTCAAGTAGGTGAGACTTCATTTAAGAGGATGACATTTCCCTCTAAGGATGTGAGGGAGGTAGGCATCTGGATTGGCAGGGGAAGATATTCTAGGCAGGGCAAAGGCTCTGAAGCTTAAGGCTTTTTGATGTGTTCAGAGACCACAGGAGGACAGTGCGGTGGGGACTGTGTGAGCAGGGAGGACAGTAGCAGGAGACAGTGGGCAAGGTAACAGGGAGCCCACACGTGGGACCCTGGCAGGCCACGTAAGGCTTCTGGCTTTTACTCTACCTGAAATGGGACCTTGGGAAGATTTTTGAATTGAGGCGTAATGGGATATAATTTAATTTTTAGAATCAGTCTGGTGACTGGCTGAGCATATTCTTCAGGGGGATGAGAGTAGAAGAAGGGAGACCAGCTTGGAGACTATGACCATAAGCAAGGTGGCTTATACCAGTGGTGCAGAAGTGGAGGTGGTGAGAAGACGGGATTCTGACCTATTCTGAAGGAAGAGCCAACAGGATTTCCTGATGAGGTGGATTGAGGGGGGGATAGAAGAGAGACGGAGGCCAATATTGAGTCCAAGATTAAATCCTCAATATTGAGTCCAAGATTTACTCTGTATCACATATTTGGGGCACTCAGTTGTATATATGCAAATATATACCTTTTAGGAACTTACACAGAGTGGAGAGGCATGATATAAACTTATAGAAGTTAAAGGATAAAGGAGTCTGTGTGGGTGTGTGTATGGATGATTTCTCAATAAAATTGCATGTTCCTTAGAGATATTTGTTTATTCACTCCACAGACCTTCTTAAGGTGCTTGTTAAAGGCCAGTGATTGTCTTACCTCCTCAGTAGTGCTAAAGGCAATTAGAGGCAACTTCAGTGTAGAGGGTAAGTGCAGAGGCTCTGATGGAGACTGATGTGTGCAAACCCCAGTTGCACTATTTTTTGCTGAGTGATCTTGAATAAGTTACATAAGCTCTCTGTTCCCCATTTTTCTCATCTGAGTAATAATAGTCGCTCTCATAGGGTTTATCATGGGGAATAAGTGTACTAATACAGGTAACATACTTAGAACAATGCCTGGTACATACTAAGTGCTCAAATACTGATTACCATTCCTAAGTAAATGTTCAGGAAAAATTAGTTAAAAGAGGATTAACATTTGGAATGACTTTCCTCCTTTAAACACCTGTATTCAGACTTGTCAAGCTGCATGGGTAATATGAATAAGGTCTTGTATTAAGCTTGGCTCTCTAGCTGACGGTTAAAAAATAAAATGGGAGAATTGTATTATGATCAGTCTGATTACCTGTCTCTCTTTGGAGGTGCACGTGGAGTCTGGTCAGCATCCCCTTCTGGGTATATTTGATTGACAGACAGACAGCATTTAAATACCTAACACATAAAAAGATCAGTGTTTTCTTATTATTTTTTAGCTTAAAATGTTGAATGTGTATTAAAATGAGAAAAATAATTTTCAGGATAGATATGACTTTCCTAGTACATAAAAGCAAGGAGATCACATCAAGAAGGGAATATTATTTTTTTGTCCAAGTACAGGAAATTACTATTTTCCCCTCCATGTTTATGTTTTGATACCTAGTATCTCTTTTTTTTTTCCCCTCACGTGGTTGTTTGTCCTTTCATTCCTCTTTTTATCAGCAGCTAATTTGGCCTCCAAATCTAGGAATGAGCAATGCTTTGCTGCTATGGAAATCATGCAGACATCTTTCGTGTCAGGGGCGGTTTGAAGAGTAGCTGAATTCGGCTTTCATTGTGCCTGGTACAGAGTGAGGCACTGAGGTTCTGTTTGAGCTCAGTATTCCTGATCTCACTCTATACATCCTAGATGGCAGTGCAGACAGTGGCTGTCAATGAGTAACAGGTAAATATTGAACAGGGAAGCCCTTTTGATTAACTTTGTGGATCATTATTTGACAGTATCTTGTGTCGGAACAGCTCCATCACTCATGATCATAGCTCATGGCGTGGGGGTCAGAGCATCAACCTGCTGATTGGAAGGCTGAGGTTGCATTCTTCTGTACCTGTCCTGCATCCATGCAGTGCTGGACTGATTACAACTATCCAATGAGCAAAATGGTGGCTGTTTAGCACAATAGAAATGCAAGATTTAAGATGATAAAGCACAAAGAATGCTCAAGAGAGTCTCTGTGCTGTGTTGATATAAACATATTAAAGCATATTTATAGTAACTTTTTGAAGTATATAACAATATGGTGCTCTTAATTTTTTTATCCAGATTCAGAAGTCTTTGTCTATTATGAAATTTAGACAGTTATGGCAGACTGAAGTGATTTTTGGTCTAGTGTGTGCTGAAAATAAGTAATTTCAGCATCTGTCCTCTTTCCTAGATTTAGTCCGTACCACCTAATGGGCACAGATTGCCCTATGGGGCATTTACCCAGAAGGTGGTTCCGTAATCTCTTTGCTCTTTATTAAGTGATTCTGATCCAGCCATTGAACCTCATGGTAAATTAATAGTTTATCGTCGTTTGGAACACTACCATTATCATTATTATTTCTGAGCTTCCATCAAAGACTATGCACAGCATTTGGTAAAAAGATATAGATGGGATTGGACAGAAATGGACAGTCTTCTGCTCTCAAGAAACATTTCTAGGTCATCACTTACATGGTCATAATAAAAAGATACAGATAAGCCCTGATTAGATTGTTCATGCATCTTCAGGAGAGACACAGTTCAGTGGCGAAATAGGCAATTCCAAAAAGTTCATAAAGTTAACATTTTGGAGTGAATCTTTTTCAGTTGAGTCTTTTAATCATGTTGAAATATAGAAATGTTCAGAAAACTAAGTGCAATAATTAAAATTATTAAAATAACCAGTGAAAATCTATCTCATCATTCTAGAGCAATAATTAAAATGTAGGCATTTTATGATGTTTTAAATGTATAATTACATTTTAAGTTCCTTAATTACATAGATTAATGCCATTGTTACTTGCTATTAAACATTTATGAACCACAAAAGGGACAAAATTACTTAAAGAATGTTGGGTGGAGTCTTAATTTTATGTGTCACTTAAGTGTTAACCTCATGCAACCTAGTCAAAATAATAGCAGCCAAAAAATTAAAGGTAAATTTATTCTGAAAATTATCTGAATAAGAAGTACACTATAAAGTGGTTATGCTAACTAGAACTGTAAACTACATGTTTTCATCACATTTCTGAGGAAGAGATTCTATACTGGTATCTTTTTAAGTGTTTCAATTTTGCTTTTAAGTGAACACTGGAAAATAGTAATAATCTTGCTCTTTAGTTGTAATGTGCTGGACTAATTGATGGGAACACTGCCCCCCCCCAAAAAAAAAAACAGGAAAGGATTTAAAAATTCATTTAGAAAATAGTCACGATTAGATAAGTATTACAAAGTAATGTATTACAAATTACTGTATTATATTATGAAATTTAGACAAACCTGTAATATGCATGCAAAATACACAGTAAATTGCAAACTTAATGCAACAAATATGAAATGTCTTTACAATAGAAGAATACTGAATACTTAAACATGAAATGTCTTTAAAATAAGAAAAAGACTGAACACTTAAAGAGCCCTAAATACTTAAAGGGCTGCTGTACTTGTCTCTTTCCCCAGAGGGTCTCAGGCTCTAAATTTGGATTAGGTTCCAAGTGAACATGTGTTGGGTTGTCCCATCCTAACCCACACCACAAAGCTAGAACATGATTTGACATAAATCTTTGTTTAGAACCGGAACAAGGGGGATGCTGTGGGTCAGGCTGGAATTGGCAGGACTGTGTGGAAATGTGCCCACATGGCATAGTATCTAGCAGAGCCAGTACTCCTAGGCCTTTGGTTTTTCTCGAAATTACAGGTAGTGAATTCAACATCCAGTCTCTGCCTTATAGAATAGGAACCTTGGGACATAGTATTCTTTCATGTAGACTTATTTGTGATCCATAGTACGATTGGTACTTTAGTTATAAGAAAAATATAAAAACATAATAAATATATATGTATAATAAAAACATGTATTTTAATTAAAAAATTTCCTAATAATTTCCAGCTTAAAAAGAATTTGATGTTTATACCCCAACAGGAAATAGAATGCACTGGAGAAGGACTTTTTAAATGATGGTGACATCATTGCTGGCTTTTAATATTCCATTTTAGTTGCTAGGCAATTTGGTAATGTTTGGAGGGAAATGGAATATATTGGGGGAAGATATGGTAGCTGTGAAAGTTATTTGGCTTCTTTCAGGAACAAATGTTCATTTGTCAAGGAAATATTTATCATCTCTGGGAGAAACTGTAGACATTCCTCAATCTCAAGGAAGTTTCAGACCATCAGCAGAACTCAGAAATAAAATAATGTATTGATTCAGTAAATATTTCCTGAATACCTACTAAGTACCAGGCATTGTCCTAGGCCCTAGTTATTCAGTGATAAACAGGACATCCAAAGTTTGTACAGCATGGAGTTTATACTTGATCGAGGAGTGCAGCCAATATACAGATACATGTGTGATTTTCATAAGGTAGTGCTCTACAGTACAAAGGAAATTAAATCAGTACAAGGGGTGGAGTATGACAAGTGCTTTTCCTACAAGACAGAATGTTAAGTGCCTTCAGAAGGGTATAAGTCTCTTAGTCCTCTGCAAGTCCAGGAGAATAAGATCATTTATGGCGGTGGGGAACTGGGAAATTCTTTTGGGGGAGGATGAAACTTAAAATGGCCTTTGTTGGATGAGAATGAACAAGTCGTGTTTATATAGACAGAGGATGGAAATAAGAGTTTCTGTTAAGAATTTACTAGAAATGAGAAGTGGTAGGATTTATGGCACCTTGAAGGAGAAGGGAGGAATTTGGATTTGGTATTTTATATGGTTTCAATAAACTGAAGGGTTTGGGCTGAGGAATAGTATAGTATGTGGGATTTTTCTAGCCTCCGTGTTTGTGTGGAGTGGATGAGAAAGAGGCCACCTGACAGGCTGTTATGAAAATCAAGAAGTGAGAAGACTATGTAAATTTTCTATCTGGGCAAGCATTGACTATTTCAAGATTTATTGAAAGACTGCTATGTGAACATGGGTTTGTGTGGATGGACCGTGTGATTTTCTGACTCATGAAAGTGATTTGCAGACCAGAAAGTTTGAAAATCACTGTTCTAGGTCCAGTATGCTGGCTGTGGTTTACATGATTACCTACATTCTTCAACAGGATTTGATCAGGAAATACTTTAAAAATTAAATATTTCAATAGAGCACAAAGAAGAGCTCATCAGATAACAAATGCTTTGGGGCATAAATAGGCAGCCAAAAGCGGTTCCATAGATGAATTACTCACTAAAAGAAATGGCCACCATTTAATCCCTATCTTATAAGAAACAAATACGTGTTAACATTAGAGGAAAGGGATGAATAACATCTCCTAGTGATTGGCAAATAATGACCTTCAGCTCTTTTTTGTTAGTATATGTTGCTTGTGAATCAAGGTGCCAATCAGACATAACACATGCATGTTACAGGTGATGGTGCAGGAACGCCACATCATTTTTTTAAAGATAGATCACTGCATGTGAACAACTATGTAGATGTGTTTGCTAATGACAGAATGAGCTGAGTGATTAGTATTCATTTTTTACAGCCACCATATTGAAGGGAGATTTTCCATAACATTTTTCTGATCTGTTGATTATGAACTTCAAGATTCACACCCTTATTCAGTTGACTCCAACCTCCATCTAGATGAACAATAGAGAAGGAAAAATCTCATTTTTTTAAGCTCTTTATTGGAATGTAATTGCTTTACACTCTTGTACCAGCTTTTGAGGTACACCAAAGTGAATCAGCTATATTTATACATATATCCCCATATCCCCTCCCTCCCATGACTCCCTCCAGCTCTCCCTGTCCTGGTCCTCTAAGGCATCACCCATCATCGAGTTGATCTCCCTTTGTTATACAGAAACTTCCCACTAGCTATCTATTTTACATTTGGTAGTGTATATATGTCTATGCTACTCTCTCACTTCGTCCCAGCTTCCCCTTCACCCCACGCCCCTCCAAACCCGTGTCCTTCAGTCCATTCTCTGCATCTGCATCCTTATTCTTGCCCTGTCACTGGGTTCATCAGTACCATTTTTTTTTTTTGTTAGATTCTGTATATATAAGTTAGCATACAGTATTTGTTTTTCTCTTCCTGGCTTCCTTCACTCCGTATGACAGACTCTAGGTCTATCCACCTCATTACATATAGCTCCAACTCATTCCTTTTTATGGCTGAGTAATATTCCATCGTATATATGTGCCACATCTTCTGTATCCTTTCATCTGTTGATGGGCATTTAGGTTGCTTCCATGTCCTGGCTATTGTAAATAGTGCTGCAATTAACATTATGGTACATGTTTCTTTTTGGATTATGGTTTTCTCTGGGTATATGCCCAGGAGTGGGATTACTGGATCATATGGTAGTTCTATGTTTAGTTTTTTAAGGAACCTCCAAACTGTTTTCCATAGTGGCTGTACCAACTTACATTCCCACCAACAGTGCAGAAACGTTCTCTTTTCTCCACACCCTCTCCAACATTTATTGTTTCTAGATTTTTTGATGATGTCCATTCTGAGTGGTGTGAGGTGATACCTCATTGTGGCTTTGACTTGCATTTCTCTGATGATGAGTGATGTTGAGCATCTTTTCATGTGTTTGTTGGCCATCTGTATGTCTTCTTTGGAGAAATGTCTATTTAGGTCTTCCGCCCATTTGTGGATTGGGTTATTTGCTTTCTTGGTATTAAGTTGCATGAGCTGCTTATATATTTTGGAGATTAATCCTTTGTCTGTTGCTTCATTGGCAAGTATTTTCTCCCATTCTGAGGGTTATCTTCTTGTTTATGGTTTCTTTGGCTATGCAAAAGCTTTTAAGTTTCATTAGGTCCCATTTGTTTATTCTTGATTTTATTTCCATTATCCTAGGAGGTGGGTCAAAAAGGATCTTGCTTTGATGGATGTCATAGAGTGTTCTGCCTCTGTTTTCCTCGAGGGGTTTTATAGTGTCTGGCCTTATATTTAGGTCTTTAATCCATTTTGAGTTTATTTTTGTGTATGGTGTTAGGAAGTGTTCTCATTTCATTCTTTTACATGTAGCTGTCCAATTTTCCCAGCACCACTTATTGAAGAGGCTGTCTTTTTTCCATTGTATATTCGTACCTCCTTTGTCATAGATAAGGTGCCCATATGTGCTTGGGTTTACCTCTGAGTTCTCTATTCTATTCCATTGATCTTCCTTTCTGTTTTTGTGCCAGTACCATACTGTCTTGATCACTGTAGCCTTGTAGTATAGTTTGAAGTCGGGAAGCCTAATTCCACCAACTCCATCTTTCCTTCTCAAGATTGCTTTGGCCATTCGGGGTCTTTTGCATTTCCACACAAATCGTAAGATTTCTTGCTCTAGTTCTGTGAAAAATGCCTTTGGTAATTTGATAGGGATTGCGTTGAATCTGTAAATTGCTTTGGGTAGTACAGTGATTTTCACAGTGTTGATTCTTCCAATCCAAGAACATGGTATGTCTCTCCATCTGTTTGTATCATCTTTGATTTCTTTCATAAGTGTCTTACAGTTTTCTGCGTACAGGTCTTTTGCCTCCTTAGTTAGGTTTATTCCTAGGTATTTTATTCTTTTTGTTGCAATGGTAAATGGGAGAGTTTCCTTAATTTCTCTTTCTGCTTTTTCGTTGTTAGTGTATAGGAATGCAAGAGATTTCTGCACATTAATTTTGTATCTTGCTGCTTTACTAAATTCATCAATTAGTGCTAGCAGTTTTCTGGTAGAATCTTTAGGGTTTTCTATGTATAATATCATGTCATCTGCAGAGAGTGACAATTTTACTTCTTTTCCAATTTGGATTCCTTTTATTTCATTTTCTCCTCTGATTGCTGTGGCTAAAACTTCCAAAACTATGTTGAATAATAATGGTGAGAATGGGCACCCTTGTCTTGCTCCTGTTCTTTGGTGAAAAACGGAAAGAATTCCCTCTTTTAGAATGATGTTGGCTGTTGGTTTCTTATATATGGCTTTTATTATTTTTAGGTAATTTCCTACTATGCCCATTTTCTGGAGAGTTTTATCATAAATGGATGCTGAATTTTGTCAAAAGCTTTTTCTGCATCTGTTGAGATTATCATATGGTTTTTGTCCTTCAGTTTGTTGATATGATGTATCACATTGATTGATTTGCATATATTGAAGAATCCTTGCATCCCAGGATAAACCCCACTTGATCATGGTGTATGATCTTTTTAATGTGCTGTTGTATTCTGTTAGCTAGTATCTTGTTGAGGATTTTTGCATCTATATTCATCGGTGATATTGGCCTATAATTTTCTTTTTTTGTGACATCTTTGGTTTTGGTATCAGGGTGATGGTGGCCTCATAGAAGGAGTTTGGGAGTGTTCCTCCTTCTGCTATAAAAAATCCCATTTTATTCATAATTTCCTTAGGCTTTGTAATTAAAGTGTTCTATTTTATTTTTTGACTCAATATCCAGGCTCCCCTATCCATTGTATAAGAGACTTTTCACCTTTTTAAATAATAAGGGTATGTTAATTATTGGAGTGCAAGAGTCCCAACACTACCCACCTTTTGTGGGAATTCTGATAGTTTTTGTGCACTGGTTTTTGTAGACATTCTGACTTGAGTTTCAAGGTTTCGTACACTTACTACTAAAAATGATGTTTGGTTTCTAAAAACTATCTGGGTTACCATGATTTTCATAAGTTTAAAAACACAAGTGTGAGTATCCTGAAAGTGGAGCCTGACTCTACTATTAGCAATATGTTAAACAGCTTAGCTTGCATCATTTAAAAGTATTTTTATTCTTCTGTTTGGAGATCATTTTCTTTTTAATTTCATAGGTATTATTGTGTAATTAAAATTCTTCATGACCTTCCTTCCACGATGTGTCCTGCACTTGCTATTTTTCCTCTCTTCTTTCTTTATGTCACGAAGCTGATATCACTGTAGTACAACTAATGCTTGATTCCCTTAGTTGAGCTTGCCACGGTCTCTGGTCCACCTGCCAGTCTCTGCAGGCTGCTGGAACACATTTCATCACAGCTTCTATTAGTCACAGAAACACTTGGAAAACTGCATCCTTTATGCTAAATATTGGCTACCGAGCTGGCAAAAGGGGAGAACTTAGAACCATCATTTAACTTCTCTGAAATATTGTTTAGGGAGGCAATGATTTATTGAATGTTAATAAATAGCTTCATAATTTAGTAACTTTTATAAACTGTCTTTACAGAGTCCATAAGAATCTGTACTGTGCTTAACTGCTAACATTTTAAGATTTAGCTTTTTATTTTATTAATTGGTAGAATCAGATTGAGTTATTTAAAAAATCAAACTTAGTTTTCAAATCTTTCACATATCTGTTGGTCTGTTTATTTCTATATTAATCTGAGTTGTCCTTTAAAATCCTCAGCCAATGAAACAAGCATGCAGTTTTTCGTAATATGATACGCATTTTTATGTTTCCTATAATTATTTCTCACTAGACTTGAAATAGCATTAATTAAGAGAAAAAACCCTGGTCTTGTCTTTGCATTACTGTCTCTCCCTCAGCATTCCCCAAAACCCTAAAAACAAGTTAGGTCTTTGTCTTTTGTCATCAGACAGTTTATAATGAATAGAGGTTGATAAACAAAAATAAGACCTCACATACCAAGAAAGAAGTACAGGAGAATTGTAGAGTTGTATAGAGTATCGCGTGGGAATCCTGCCTTAGAAAGTGGAGAGCCTTGTGCTGAAAAGCTACTGAGAGCCCTCGAGTGGGGGATTTTGTTTTTTCATAGATAGCACATTACCAATTACATCAAGAAGAGTATAGACTTCTTGTTAGTTGATAAATGGATATTGGAATCCTTTTCTGGGTTGTTTTATGGTATTTGTTAACAGTATTTACCTTCCTAAATTGATTCAGCATAATCTTCACCTCAGCTTTCCTTCATTTCTGAAAGACATACAGATAATGTGGTACTTGTATGAAGCCTTACATGGCACTGAAAAACTGATTTTTGCCTTAACTCAACAGAGCAGCAAGATTATATTAACATAGAGTTTGGAACATTTGACTTCCCATAGGGTACAGAGTGTGGCTGATATGACACGACTTGCCTTCAACAGTTGTTTTAACAAGATATCCTTCATATAAAATATACTGAGCTGAAAGGCATAACTGAGTAATGTTAGCAAGAAACACTGTTGGCAAAATTCTTGACTTTCATCTTTATCTGATTAATCCAAAGCAATGTACTACTTACAAAAAAAAAGTATTTTCAACTGAATATATACATGACAGATTTTTATTTTTCAAATGTCTATAACTTTACAGGAACTATTTTTGGCATGTGAGATTTTCACTCTACAAAAATGTTTCCAAATTCACAGCACAAGCAGAAGGATATCCAGGGCTTTGGATGTCTGGTATAAAGAGGGCTGATGCTGTCATTCATGTAATATCTGTTGAGCACCTCCTGGGTGTCCGGCGCTGGGGATACAGCAGTGGGTGAAAGTGGCAAAAGTGTGGGTCCTTGTGGTACTTATTACATTCATGTGGGGATAGCAGACAAGAAGCACATGGATCAGTTATAGAAAACATAAGGAGATAAGGGCTGTAGGGATGCCATGAGCAGGAAAGTGGCTAAGGAATTCCAGAAACGGGAGTGGGGTTTGCACTGTTGAATGGGGTGGCCAGAAAAACAACCTCACTGTGAAGGTGACAATTGAATGACGTTCTGAAGGAGATTCTAGAGCAAGCTCTGTTTATACCCTTGCTTCACCATCTGGAAATGCATGGATCCCGGTCAGCAGAATGTCTTACTGATGCCCACTCTCTCCAGCAATGCTCTTTCCTGTGCCCTGTATTTAAATTTTCTCTCTGATGCCTTATGTTCTGTTTTATATTGTTCTACTTTGGGGGGGAAATGTATTCTACAGAGCACTGAGCTTGTTGGATGAAAGATGCTGTGATTTTTTTAAAGAAAGCATAAATGAGGCTTCCATAAATATTACAAATTGCACCTTACCAAGAAATTGTTTTTCGTCAACGTTTAAAATGGTAAAAGAAAGCTTTCCACTCTAAAAATGGTATTTTTACTAATTTACTAATTAACACTTTTCTTCTGCTTAGCACTTTCAAGACCTGATTTAATTACAGTTTCTAGTACCTTAAATAGTGTTTTAAAGTGAGTCCATGTTGCTTTGCTCAAAACACTGCAGTAAGTCTTTTGGCCCTTTAGGCATCAGTTAATATGAAATGTATCATTTATTTTCACTGCCAGAATCCTCATTGGAAATAGAGGTAGTTCTGTTACTTGGATGATGGAACCGTGACTAATCAGGGAAATATTAGATGTACATTTGCTTCACAATCCCAAGGATAAGGTTAACTGAGCGCTTTTCCTTAGTAATATGCATGTGGTTCTGATTTGGCTCTGGGCTTGGAAGTAAAATGTGAGAAGCACCAATTCTTCTGTTTATTCTGAGTTTGGAGAGTACATTTGAATTGGCTCTCAAAATATTGAGAGAATTCCTCTTCTGGAGAGTTTCCTTCATTGCTATCTCTGGAAATCGTTAGAGCAGTCAATCAAATGAGAATCATTTGGTGAGCTGTACACTAGCATGTTCTACCAAAAAAACCATGGGAACCGCAGATTTCCAAAATCAATATAAATTTGATACGAATTAAGAGAGAGCAAAATGCTTAGAGTCTTATCAGAATTTTTCTCTTTGAATGAAATAGCCTTAGAATAACCTATTTGTTGAAATATTAAGCCGATTCGTATGGAAGCTGGAGTAGAAGAAATTCCTGGAGAGCAAAACTGTTATCCCCCAGCATTGTTTCTTTCCTGGTAGAAGTCACAGAGAAATAGAAGGATGGAGGTGACACAAATGTGCAGTGTCACATTTCTGTTTCTTGAATCAGTAAAATTTGAGGAAACTAAATTATTTAGAATAAGGATTTCTATTACAGAGTTAATTAGCTTTAATATCAGAAAATAACTGGGAATTGCTTACACTCATATTTCTAACAAATTGTGTGAGGCCTCTGGAATTTACATTCCCAATTGGAAATGTGTAACTGCTGTTTTACTGGGAATATCTGCCTTCTCCGTGACTCTCAAACCCCAGTTTGCTGTGCTAGTGATTGTGCATGTACGTGCAGACACACAGTGGTTAGAGATGGTTTAGATTGCTTGCTTCTGTACCCATTGTGGGGTTATTGGCAGTAATGTTTCTTCACTGAAGGGAGAGAGAATCATTTATACAAAAAGTGACTTTCCTTTGATTATTATGTTTTTCTCCCTCTAAAGTAGAACTCTGTCTCATGTATACCTCATGTATACATGTAGTTTCAGGGTTCACTGCTCTGAATCCTTGTAATTGTGCTTTTTCTTGCACTGAATTTTTCTTATGTGCACAGCACTGTAAGGTAATAAGATATATGAAATTTTTAAAACATGTTTCTTAGCCACCGGAAAGTTATCTATAGTGTTGCTGGGGAGACAAGGTATGGTATCACCATTTTTTAACTGGGCATATAGTTCAACCCGATGATTTCTTAGATGAATAAAGCAAAACTCTAATATATTGGGAATCACAGGTAGCTGAGAAATCCGTGGTAGCAAATAGGGGAATGTGTGTGCAATGCAGTGTTACAGTGAGTACTGCCACCAGTCAGAACAGCGAAGCTCAGGGACGGCTGAACTCGGTGAAAGCTGGAGAAAATGAAACGGAGTTCACCACAGAGGTTTTGGGGAGTGGGTCAACATTTGAGATGAGAGAACCTCATGAACAAGCATTCTGAGGCAAAACTGGGCAAAGCCTGGTTACACTCTTAGGTGGACAGGAGGGAGCCGTGGGGTGTTGTTGCATACGTGAGTGCCATCAGGGGTCAGAGAGAAGGACGGGCAGGTAGGCAGCCCGTCCGGAGGCTGCTGAGATCTTTGAAAGCTTGCTGCTTCTGTGTACACTTTACTCTGCTTCTCTGTGAGGTGCTGCGTAACGAAGTTATGCTTTCGTTTTCCTTTTTTGCATGCTTTCACTCTCTGAATGCTGTTTCCTGGAGTGTTTTTCGTACCTGTTAATAGGTGTTATTTGAAAAATGGATGGTGGTTTGGTAAACACTGGGTTAAACAAAGCTGTTGGGAGCTTCTTTACCAGTACTGTACATAACTAGTGAGCTGAGGCACATTGTGAAATTACTGGAGGGGAACTGTGACAGGTAGCTTTCCCCCAAATACGTTTGTCTATAGAACTCTTCATCTCAAAGCATTACCGCCAGCAGAACTAGTGCTCCTTGGAGCACCCTTATAAAGTGGTAGATGAGAAAATCTCTATCATTTCGAACTTTTAAAATAATCCCACAAAGTAGTCAGTGCAGACCTATAGAATTGAAAGATCTACCAGTTTAAGAGAGGGGAAGAAAGGCCAGTTCTTCTCAGCTTATGCTCCAGTACTCAAGTGTTTGTGAGCCCATCAGCTGCCAAACAGGAGGAGCTGTTCCAGCTTTCGTTTACACTTGCCACCTTGCCTTGCTGTAGGCGTGGTTCCCACAGACTGCAGAGAGATTATTGTGTGTAAATACAGACTTTTCCTACTTCAACAAGTGGGAAGGAATCATCATTAGGCTTTTTTTTCCTGCCAGCTTGGAAGCCCATTTGCACAGCTTCTATATGCTGATAGATGATCTCCCCCAACCTTCATATCCCCTGGTTTAACCCTTTTGCATCTGTCGTTTAAACTGGATTGAGAACTGCTGCTGTCCAGAATTAACTAAACTTCTGATGAGACCTGCTTTACTCTCCGCCCGTTATTTCACCAGAACTGACAGCACTCGTCTAGTCTCATGGCCAAGGGGAACCACCTCTTTGCAGCTCTGGGTGTTCATGAATCAGTGTCTATTGAACCACTTTGTATGACAGTCCTTGGGGCACACTTGTGTATTTTGGGTTATTTTGGTGCTAGCAAAATGGAATGCTCTGGAGGGCAAACTTATATTGTTACCTTAGGCTGATTTATAGGACTTTTTCCAGGAAGGCCGAACTTGCAATGATTTTCTTTAAAAATTTATTAAAAGATCAATTGTCCCCAATGAGTAGTCATGGCAGTGAGAAATAAGCACTGTTAAAGCATCCATGGAAAGGAGAACTGTGTTATAAATACAGTTGGTACTCAGTGAATAGAGTTGACTGACTGGTTTGTGGATGGCTCAGGAGAATTGAGGTGGGCCAATGAGAACTGGGACATAAGCCTGATTGAAAATTTAAAAATGCTTGGATCTCATCTTGTTCTTTGAAATAATCATATTGATGGGAAAATTTTGATCTATGTGCCATAGAGACATGGGAAGTCTAGTTAAAAGAAGGGGAGGCATAGCAAAGGCATAGAAGACCGGAGTTAAAAAAAGAAAGAGGTAATGTGACTTTGGAAGGCCCTTTAGACTTTATTTGTGAAAATTTAAGTTTGCTGGAGACTTTTTAAAAGTTTGATTTGAGAGAATTTTCCAGACCCTGTCCAGTTTACTCTTTTTGTACTCGTTTCCTTGTAGTGTATTCCCCCACTCGTGTTTCATTCTGTTGATTTGATGTTTCTTTCTTGTAAACTTAATGTTGTTAATTTTAAAAGACCAGAATGAGTTGTATTTATCAAAATTCCAGAACTTAGCACTAAACCTCAAACAAGCAGTTGCTTAAGAAATACTCTTAGGATAATCATTGTAAAGCTGTGGTTAGAAATAAAACTTCGGGCCTGACTTACATTTAAAATCTCAGCTCTGCCCCTATTGCCTTTCTGACTTGGGGCTATTGCTGAATGTTTCTCAGCCTTTTTTCTCTTTAGTATTATTCAAATAATAATGCCTACTTTTTAGACAGCTGTGAAGTTTAAATGCCCTGTTGTATGCTATTTAAACATTTAGCACAATATATGATATTTAATACTCTGTAAACTGTATCCATTATTATTCAAAGTAACTTTGCCTTCAATTATCTATAGCAGAGAAAAAGATGAATCCTTTATGTGATCATATAAGGGTAGAGGTAATAAAATATGGCCATTAGACTTAAGTGTTCAATTCACTGACAATCCAAATGGACCTTACCAGAAGTAGTAGCTATACTGGCAAATGAGAGAGTCACAACACAGCTAAGGAGAGAGTTGTGTTCTAGAAATGTGGGTATGATGGGGATCTCCAGTTCCTAATTCTCTCTCTCTCCCCATTAGGCCTAACATGCCATAAGTTTATTTCTATTTAGAATTGTTGCCTCAGAAGGAAGAGGCAATGGGGCCCTCTCTTTTTACTTCCAGAGGAAATAGTGCAGAAAGAGGGGAACAGGTGGCAGTTTAAGAGCTCTGTCCTATATTTTCCTTCAAAATCTTAACACTTTTTATCTATATCAATACTAGTCATTCTTTCATTGAGAATTACTGTGTCTGGGATTTAGGAGCCTCTCAAAGATTTGAAGGATCTCCAGTTTTAGTCTACAGTCAATGTATTCCTGAGCGCAGAATCCCATTGGGTTCCCCAATGTGAAGAGGCACTATGAAGGCCCCAGGGGTTCGGAGTAAAAATGTTAATTACTCTCTATCTCATCTCTTTACCTGCAGGCAATTGAGCAGGGAATCCATACTCTCCTAGAAGACCATTAAGTCTTAAGAACTGGGGTTAATACTGTCATTCTCTTGAGGTAATGTAGTCATATCATCAAAAACAAACAAAAAATAGTTTTATTTCCAAATTGTAGACTATGAATGGATTGACCTTAACTAGTTCGAATGCCATCAATCCCACCACCAGTTTTGATTAAATACAATCAGTAATAATGTTTAAAGAATTCATAGTGTACGTAGCTGAGATAATCTCAGAACTTTATCTATGCTTTGATCTGTATCAAGTATAGATTGGGGGGCCAGTAGTGTAAGTTTCCTGCTTTAATGAGAATTTCCCTGAGGTCAGTCCAAAGGAAGGCTTTGGAGTCAGGGTGCCACTTTCCCCCAACAATTTGTTAATAGTTAAATCTAATATAAGAAGACGTTAGTTTAGGAATGCATTATATTCTATGAATTAGGAAGTTAGTGGTTTGAAATCTTAAAGGAATTTTACCTCCCTAACAGTGTTACAGGTGGAAGATGGGTTAACCTATCATAAAATAATAATAATAAAACATTCCTTGACTCTCCCTACCCTGAGCCTCTTGGCAAGGAAATTCTGAGAACTTCTTTGCAAGCCTTGGAATATGCAAGAGGGGAGATGGGCAGGAAAGAGGGGAGGCCCTTGAGATTACTTTGTGTGTAGAGAGCGAATAGCCAGTTTTGTGGCAATGAAGTTGATGAAAGTCAAGAACAGAAACCATCTGCCCTAATAGGAAATAGCATCTATGAACAGTAGTACTGGAGAGCATATGTTGGTTCCTTGGGAAAATCCCTGGCAGTACAGTGATGGGAAAGCAAAGTAGTGATGTTGATAATGATGGCTTTGGCATAAAATATGAAAAATGTTTGACACTTACCAGGATATTTCAGTGGTAATAAAGCTAAAGTTTGCCTTCATCCAGAAGGGGCTGGTAATTCTGGACTTCATTCTCCTGCAACTTTCTTAGCATAAGAAAAGAGCAAAGCACATATACTATATCCTGTGCTGCCTTCTCCCTTACCTGCTTCTTTGGTACCAAGTCCTGTGAGATTTGTCTGTTCCAAGGTAATTCTTGTATTCTAGTTCTTCTCAGTGATGAGGAAGGAGGGTGAGAAAACATTATTTGAAACTGAGACAAATCCTATACAGACAGGAGGGCTTCCAGTTATTAAAATTATTTCCTTGTTCACCTACAGTCTGCTTCACCTGTTGGGTTGCAAATGAAATATCTGAACTATATTGCCTTGGAAGAGGCTATGAGGAGGAGAAAAAGGAGTAATTCTTTACTCATAATCAGCTCATTAATCTGTAAAGCCTTCTCACCCCCAGTAGTAAGATAGTCTCCTCCAGAAGAGAAGGATTCATTGGTCATTCTTAGGAAACTCACTGAAATGCCTGATTTTCCCCGTTTGTGTGGGAAAATCTATTCTTCCTTCCCATGGAATGATTCATCGATAGTGGCCCCAGTGGGCTAGTCGTGTGATTAAACCAAAAGGTTTGTGTATCTTTAATGCAAGTGGAGTTCCTTTTTTTCTAGCAGATTTATACTATAGAAATTGAACTATTAAAATATTAAGTATGCCGTTTTTCTTGTGAAAAGACATTTTACGTTGATATTGTTTCATTTTTTAATATAGTAAGATACAACAACCAACACTAGTGTATGAACAGACGTTTTGAACTGAATTCATTACCTTTTATTTTAGATTTATGTTGAAGTATTATTACGATTGAAAGTATTATAGTTACTTTCATATGAGTTAAAACTCAGCTGTAACAATTCATGGACTAAATATTATGATGGTAGTCAACTTTCAGTTGGAAGTGTTAATTATTCACCTCATAATGCACTCATAAAAAAGATTTACCAACAGTCTCCCAGGAGTAGAAAGCATATTGTCTCTTGGCATATTTTATAAACATGCTTTCCCTACACTCCCAGTACAAGATTATTACACTTTCTCTTCTGTGACACTCAGAAAGGCTGGAGATACTCACACAGGATTGAATGCGTCATTATTTGTGAGAAATTGATGTATATTTTTCTTCAACTTAATGGTCATTGGATGCTTTCTTTAATTGATTTTATGTGTTAAAGAACATCTTGATTAAGCAATTACAAGTGTTTTCATATATGAAAATATATGTACATTATACATATGTATATGTATAATAAAATACATACATGCTGGGTTTTGATTGAGTGGTCAGTTTCTTTACATTCTTATAATAATTTAAAACAGGTAAAAAATTTTTTTTCAAATTTTATTTGTAAAAGGTATTTTTTAGGATAGTAGTATAATATGGGTAAAAAACATGTTTTGGATTTCTAATATTTTGGGTACTATTTTGGACTTGTAATTCAGAGACAAGACCCAGGCCTCAATTTGAGTTTTCTCACAATAGACTGCAGTCAGGTCAGGTACTTGCTAGGGACACAGCCAAGTATTCTCAATTTCAATTTCAGTTTTAAAATTTCCATTGTGTTACAACACTTTTTCTTTTCTTAACTCCAAAAATTACTGTTACTTTTGTGGGGTTTTATTATTTAGATGCTGCTTCCCAGTTATTCATTGTATCCTTCTGAATTTATCTTCTTTCATTTGTTAATATCAGACAGTAATTGTAATGATCCTTCTTAATTTTTTCATGCTTTGTTGTCTCATTTACTTTCTTCTGAGATTCTTAATGTTGGAGGTTATTTTTTTCTAGATTGATTAAAAAAAAATTCCTAATGATGCTTTAAAATGAATATACTACCTGACTAATAGTTGTTATTTTTCGCTTGTCTCTTTACTCCACTCAACTGGTCCAATTTACTTTTCTTCCTTTTGTTTTCTGACTTTTAAATATATCTTTCCTTTTGATTACAACTGATACCCGGTTGTGTCTGAAATCCTCTGCTTTTCCATGTGGTCTACGTATCTGGCTTTGTTTTCCTCTTTTCTTTCATTAGTAATTGCTATTCATGTTTGCTTGTTCGCTAGTTTTGTTTTTTTTTTTCCCTGGGCTTTTGGCATAGCTACATTCCTTTTATAGGTCAGTTTGTGATTCCCTATTGCTTTGTTTAGGACTCTGCCTATTTTCTCCAGTTACAGTGCAACCCTCTTGTTTCTCTGGTTGCCTAAATGACAGCAACCAGTCTCACTACTACGAAGCAGAAGCTTCCTTCCTCATTCTATAGGATGTGGAGATTTCTAGGCCATTGGATCTTGCTAGGGCTAGACCATCTTACAAGCACAGCTAGGGTAACGCGGTCTAGTTTAGTTTTCCTAGGATCAGTACGTAAACAGGTTGTGGTTGTTCCTGATGACTGATGTTAACCCTGTTGTTCTGTGACTGTGTTGTGTTCTTATGATCAGGGTCTGGGAGTTCCTGTGGAGACCCATTGTCTCAAAAAAGTTAACATACTTAGGATCTTTGTTGAGTCAGACTTTCACCGAGTAAGGATTTCAGTTATAAAGAAAGAAGTGGCAGAAATTAACAGATCAGTAATGTAAGACAAAAACAGAGGCAAATAAATGATGGCACGCCTAATCCCGTAAAATCTGAAATGTAGATTTATAAATTCCTTTGCCTCTTTGTACCAAGTATGTTTTATTCTGATCTAAAATGAATTCCAGTGTTTGACCTTGGAAGATTTCTTGTCATTTTGTTCCAACCCTTTTTAATGAAATACAACCTTCCCATCTCTTCTCCTTTCCTGCAATATAACCTTTCCTATTAGGATGGCCTTGTGAATATAGATATTCATCTGAGGTTATTCTAAGAGTTAGAGAAGTTGCAGAGGAGATTTGTCATTTCTTTTAATTTGCTAATCTCCCATGCATTGCACAAGATTCTAGCATTACCTGAAGACAGAGAGCCTGAGAGATGGGGCCAGGGCCTCAATTTGAGTTGCCTCACAATAGTCATGCTACAGTTAGGGCTAGGTCCATGCTAGGGAGAAAACCAAGTATTTTGAATTTCAATTTCAGTAAGAGAGGCAAAAACATTAAACATGGCATGGAAACCTAGATAAAATGGTTATTACATACAATCCCCTAACATAAAAATATATTTTAATATATGTAAAATATTTAAAATATATAAAGTATATATTAATGTATATTAGGGAGTTCACGCCCAGCATTTCTCCCAGAATAAGTTAATCCACACTTAGTATATTGTGTTAATTTGATACAGAATATTTGTTTTCTGATACTGTATTAATGATTAGTGAACAAAAAAGCTAGTGACTTCTGTGCGAATGACCATGTCAATGTTAGAAGGTAGTAAGTACCTCACCTTACTGCAATGCAAATTTTTAAATAGATTTTTGTTTAACCAGATGACTAATGGAAAATCCATTTATATTTGGTGAACTGTTTTGAAGTAATAGAAATAATAAATTTCTGATAAAAATTAGCAGAAATAATTTTTCATAGGTCAAGTTTAGTGGAAAGCAGGAGTATATTGTTCATGCTCAGAGTGGTTGGGGGAACGATGTAACGTTATGCAAGTATTGAACCCTTGTACACACACAAATATACCCTTCAAGCAAAGCGCTAAGAGCATCTCATAGAAAAGACAATAAAGTTCTAGAAGTGTAAACTGTGTGATTCTGATGAAAACTTAGCATATCAACGTAGATCAGTTTTCCTGGCAATAAGAGTACATTTTAATAGATCCCTAATGTACTCACAGTGAAAATAAGGAATGTGTTTATAGTGTCTTCATACTTCAGTGGAACTCACTATGTCAGTAGTAGGTATCTCACGCCCTGGGGCCACTGTGGTTTTATTTTTATTTTTTATTTTTTAATTAATTTATTATTTTTTTGGGGGTACACTAAGTTCAATCATCTGTTTTTATACACATATCCTCGTATTCCCTCCCTCCCTCGACTCCCCCCCCACCCTCCCTCAGGTCCCCCCCACCCTCCCCCTCCCAGTCCTCTAAGGCATCTTCCCTCCTCGAGTTGGACTCCCTTTGTTATACGACAACTTCCCACTGACTATCTGTTTTACAGTTGGTAGTATATATATCTCTGTGCTACTCTCTTGCTTCGTCTCAGCTTCCCCTTCACCCCCCGCCCCCTCCCAAACCTCAAGTTCTCCAGTCCATTCTCTGTATCTGCGTCCTTGTTCTTGTCTCTGAGTTCATCAGTACCATTTTTAGATTCCATATGTATGAGTTAGCATACAATATTTGTCTTTCTCTTTCTGACTTACTTCACTCTGTATGACAGACTCTAGGTCTATCCACCTCATGACATATAGCTCCATCTCATCCCTTTAGGGGCCACTGTGTTTAATAGCAGTGAGCTTCTCCACAATTTAGGGTGGTTTAGAATGTGGCTACCAATAAAGAAAAAAAAAAAAAAGAATCTTAGCTGGAGATGAGCAATACAGTTTAACAAATTCTCCATAGTTTATAAAGCAAGTCAGCCTCTGTTAAAATCATACTTTTGAGGAAAAAATCCTTTTATTTTTACTTCTCAATACAGCTAAGTTAAAAACTGTTCTCTATCTTCATACCATTAACTATATGGGCAATACAGAATTACTAGAAAGTGGAAATTTAAAGAGCTGTATTCAGTTTTCAAATTACTCACTTTATGATCTTTAAACTTTTTTTCTGTTTTATATATGATCAATCAGTATTTTAACAGTGAAGAGTTTCAGTGTAAAATCCCTGATCTTCCCTCTGTATTAATGGCCACACATTTAATCTTCCTTAATTGTGTGGTGAAGGAAGATTAACAGATACATTTACTAGCTTCAAATCAAATTAGCAATGTACAAATTCACTGCAACCACTATTACGTATACGGAAGCCTCTGAATCTGATTTTTTGCTTTAAATTTTGTTTCTTCCATGTTACCACATATGTATCTTGGTTTTTTGGTCACGCAGTTGGTACTTTTCTGAAATGTTTTTAATGGGTATGGTTCTTAGAATATGCAGTTACCCACACAGATTTGTAAAAAATAGTGCAATATAGAATTGTGGAATTACCATTTTATTTCAAGCTGCTGGAAAAAAGTTAATGTAAGTGTTGGGATGTTTAAACAAGGGACAGCAGAGTTCCAGATGACCATCAAAGTGACATTTAAAATACTACTAGTCTGACTTTACAGTCTTGGAGTTTTAAATCTCTTTAAAGTTGGAGGCCGTGCAGTGTGTTTCATACCTTTTAGTGGTTGAAAGGTAGGAGTTCAGTGTGTGTGGTCTGAGTTTTTGTGGACGTGATCTGCCTTTAATCTGAGGAAATTAATTCCCTAAGCTGCTGGCAGGCAGCATGTACTTGTTAATTATTCAGGTGGATGACAAATGCAGAGCAGAGGTTCTCGCAAAGACAAAGTTTGTATGATGCATGTTTAGTAACTGATAGGCCTGACATTCTGTGGTGTCTTATTCAGTACTAATCCTAATAAGCTGCCTGGTGAGATGAGCGCCGTTCTCTCCTCTGCAGAGAAAACAGAGATCTGAAAGAACTTCATTATGGCAATAAATCCTGTGCTGCCTGCTCTTCTTGGTATAAAGGTATCTTGTCCAGATGAATAACAGCAGAAAGTCAGGATGCTGGTGTAATATTGAGACTTAAAGCAAATAAAGCTTTACCCTAAGGCATGGCCACTGTCTCTTTTCTGTTGTGAAGGTAATTCCAGCTTAATTTTGTGAATCTAGTATACATAAAGCGTACATAAAGCGTAAAGATCCAAAATCTTCAAATTAAATCAGTAGCATACCACAGGCAGTGCTATGGTTCTGAGTTTCAAGTGGTAGGCACACTCTCCCTTTCCCCTTTCTAATGTGACGTGGTTAAGTTTAGGAAGCTTTCATATATCCCTGTGCCAGTATGTTTTATTAGGATGGGAAGTTTTCCCATGGGAATCTTGGTGTTATTTTTTAAAAACTTCTACACCTGTCCTTCACAACCTGCCCTCTTTCTGCCATTGCTAAATAAACTATGCAAAGAATTGATTAGGCCAGCTAGAAAGTACTGCTTGTCAATGCTTAGATCTCAGTTGTCATGACTATATTTAACTCTTCTAGTTTATTTGCCCTCTTCTTAAATGTTCAGGCTTGATTGATATAACACACAAATTATAATTTAGCTAAGCCAATTCAAAACACTCAAAAAACTCAAGCTAGTTAAAGGTAAGAGCTGTGAATGGGTTTAATACTCAGCCATGATTCAGGAGGCCCAGGCTTCTAGCTCAGGTCTTGTCATTAGTCAGAGCTGTGACCTATGCATGTGACTAAGTCTTTCCTCCTGTGGGAAATGGTAGAGTTGAATGAATTAATTTGTAATCTGCATGTCTATGATTAAGTTATTTTACTTTGCTTTTTTTTGTTTTGTTTTGTTTATTTTTTGCATTGTAAACCCATACCCATAGTCTGGCACTCTTTTTTTCATTTTTAAAAATCTGTTGGAGGAAAACAAAGTCACAATAATTGTCATTTTGCAAGTATCACTTTAAGTGAATATTTGAGAAAAATTTGTTTTTCTTAAAGGATAGTCAAGTAACTTTAATAGAAAATGTGTTTTTCAAAACTAGTTTAAACATGTATACCAGTGATTTTTTTAGAGTATCTTTATAAAAATGTGTACAAATATTAATAATCTCTTAAAGAGAAAATTCTATGTTAAACCAACATGTATCACTTAAAAAAATGTTTATTTATTTATTTATTGGCTGTGTTGGGTCTTCATTGCTGTGCATGGGCTTTCTCTAGTTGTGGAGAGCAGGGGTTACTCTTCATTGAGGTGCACGGGCTTCTTAGTATGGTGGCTCCTCTTGTTGTGGAGCACGGGCTGCAGGTGCACGGGCTTCAGTAGCTGTGGCACGTGGGCTCAGTAGTTGTGGCTCGTGGGCTCTAGAGTGTAGGCTCAGTAGTTGTGGCACACAGGCTTAGTTGCTCCCTGGCATGTGGAATCTTCCCGGACCAGGGATTGAACCCATGTCCCCTGCATTGGCAGGCAGATTCTTAACCTCTGTGCCACCAGGAAAGTCCAGCATGTATCACTTTTAATTTTGTATTTTTTTACCTTGCACATCAAGTCCTTTTTGTTTAGGAGCCAAATATTTCAAAGACTTATTTATTTATTTGCTCTTATACAAAATGACATACTCTTAAAAATAGCAGTTTTATAAGATGAAGAACTCTGTCCATTGCTGTAAGTATGCATGGAAGGCAGAAGGTTCTCAGTCACCTTCCATGGGGGTCATGCCAATGATGGTGGAAGTCTCCCCAGCAGGTCCTATAAGCTTCAGCTCCTCAGCTTGTGCTCTTAGCATTTGACAGTTTGATTCACTGCTGAGGAATATTTTAAATGTCACTTTGATGGTCATCTGGAACTCTACTGTCACTTGTTTAATGTCCCAAAGCTTCTATTAACTACTTTTCCTCCAGCTTGACATAAAAATGGTAATGCCTGTGTATAACTAACACCTTAATGATGAAATAAAACATTATCAGCACCTGGAAGACATGCTCATGTCCCTTTCAAGTCATTTTCCTTTTCCACTTCAAGAGTAATTCTGTCTCCTAACACCATAGATGAGTTTTTCCTGTTCTTGAACTTCATATCAATGGAGTCATGTAGCGTATATCCCTTTATGTTTGACTTCTTTTGCTCAACATTATATTAGTGAAATTTAGCAATAGGCTTCTATATCACTGTAGTTTGTTCATTCTCATTGCTGTATGTACCACAGTTTATTCATTTTCGTGTTGGAGAACATCTGAATTATTACTAATAGTGTAGATATGAACATTGTTGTACATGTCTTTGTGGTACATGTGATGTGTGTGCTCATCTCTTCTGTGTGTATGTCTAGACGCCTACTTGCTCAGTCATAGGGTATGTATATGAATATCTTTTGTAAATATTGTCAATTATCCAAAGCAATGGTACCAAGTTATAGACCCATAAGCAATATAGGAGAATTCCAGTGGCTCTGCATCTTTGCCAACACTTGTTTTCTGTCTTATATTTTTAGCTATTCTGGTGGATATGTGTTGTATTATGGTTTTAATTTGTGAAGTCCTGATGACCAGTGAAGTTGAATACATTTTTGAATGTTCAGTGGCTATTTAGTATCAGCTTTTGTGAAGTGCCTATTCAAGTGTTTTGCCCAATTTTTTTTTTCTGTTAGGTTATTTATCTGCCTTAAAAAAATAATTTGTGGGAGTTCCTTATGTATTTTAGATATAAATCTCTTCGCTAGATGCAAATATCAGCTTTCCCTCTGAATATTTCCTTTTCACTCTTTTAATTGTCTATAGATCAATGGAAATTCTTAACTTTAATGTAGTGCAATTTTTTTTCCTACTTAGAAATATTTGTGTTCTATTTATGTCTTTGCCTACTCTAGCATCATGGAGATGTTGACATGTATTTTTTAAAAAACCTTTTAGCTCCCTACCTCTCTGGAATTTGTTTTTGTGTGTGGCATGAGGTTGGGGTCCATATGGATAACAATCCAGCACCAGTTATTTAGCTGGCATTACCTTCTCCCTCTCCCAGTGGTATTGCCTTTATCATAAATTAGGTTACTGTGTGTGGGCTCAATACCAATTTTGGTATTTTATAGACTATTTTTTTTTCAAATTTAATATGGTATTACGGAGAGTCCAATTATAAGTGGTAGACGTTTGACTGCTCCAGAGATGCTGGTAGTGATGACAGTGACAGTCGTGAATTCCGTATGTTGACTGCTCTGTGCTAGTACTGTACCGGGCATTTTGCCTGGTTCTTTATTTCAATACTCAAAATAAACCTTTTAAGAAACTGAGACTCAAAAGTCACAGAGCTCATAGGCGGGAAAATTTAGATTCTAGTCAAGGTCTAATTTCAAGCTCTATTTGTAATCACTACATTAATCGAACCCAAGAATAAGTTACCAAAGACAGTGTCTACACAATCTAAATGAAAGCTATTTAATTCTTAAAAAGCAAGAAAATGAAACTAGTTACATTAGAATAGACTCTTCATATTTTACCTAACTTGGTAAAGGCAGGTTAAGACTCTCAAGTGAGACTGATGTAGGAATAAAATCAATAAAGCTGTGTAAGTTTGCAGTGGTCTCCCCCTTCCCTCAGGAGTGGTGGAACATGGAAACCGGCACTAACTGAAGTTTTATCTCATTCTTCACATTGTCTGAGACTGAAACCAATTGTGCAATTTGTGTGCTGCACAAAGATGCCCAGTCAGGGGGGCTTCTGGAAACTGAGAGTCGGTCCATGTTCCAGGAGCCAAGCCCTGCACTCAGGAAGCGAAGTCTGTCAGAGGAAGAACCTTAGGGGACTTTTTTTCTTTTCCAGTTTACACAGAAGCCCTGGTAGACCACGTCAGGTGCAGCTTAGCTCAGATCCTGAAGTTCTGTCTGGGACAATGGGAGGTTCCCTGAGGGAGGCCCTGGACAGTTTACTGACATGTGAGCTTGCAGCATGTGCTGCTGGCAGGTGAGCAAGGGGACCTCTGCTTCTGGGTGCCACTGTGACGCTGCTCAGCTTTGGGGAGGGCTCTACTATAAACAAGTGTCATAATTTGCATAACATTTTAATACCATAATTCATTTGGTACTAAATAGACTCTGAAAAATCTGATGAAAGTTGTGAATATCTTAATAGTACCACCCTTTGCCTGTTCTTTACATACTTGCAAAATTCTGCATGTATTTCAGGGGACTCAAAAACTAGTGAATCCATCCCATGGACCCTGTGAACCCTAGGTTCAGAACCCTGGCTTTAAGATTTTACGTCACATACAGTAAAAGGAAAATAGAGTTTGAATGTAAAGAAGCAGCCCTAGGAAATGGTGATGCGTAGTCTTTGAATGTGTTTTGTATAAAAGAAGCTCTCCTCTAAAACAAATTACATAAAATTAAATGAAACTAAACAATATTTATAATTAGCTCAAGAAGTATAAGAGGACAAAGTATAGTGCAAGGATGCATAAAGTTGTGTAAGGTGTTTGATCCAGGGGATAGTTGGAAGTCATGTATTGGAGGGAAAAAGCAAAATGAGAAGAACTGGTATTTTGAAATTATGTACTTAAGTGTGTACTTACCTAAGTATCTGAGAATAACCAGTTTTTCATTGTTTTAATAAATTTGGAAAATCCCTTTCAGGCTAGCAGTGGCTATGCCTTTACTTGGCTTATACTCTTAGAGTTTTTTTATTTGCAATCATTGGAGTCCCAACTGGGAGGGGAAAGGAGAGAAATACTCCACTGAAGAAATGATTGGATTTCTAAAATCTGTGTTTTCTGTATTTTGTTGTCCTTTATGTAAAAATGATGAGTTTTGGTTTATGGGTAGTATTTGGAAATAAGTACATATAGCCCCACAAATTACAGCCACTTTTTTCTCCTTGTGAAATGGTCTGGGGGTACTCAGTGCTCTTCGTGACTCTTTTCTCTGGGTTAAGAGGGGTGATTTTATTTACAAATGACCTCCATCCAGGCCCCTTCTGATGAGGTGATTTGAAACATTCTGTGTTGAGGCTAATGATGGGAAGATAGGTTTCTTATGCTGAATATTCATTTCAGCTTTAAACCACCAATTTCATTTTCCCTGGAATTTAAAATACAAAGTTGCAATAGAGAGGCTTTTCTCTAACCCATTAATTAATTGAGCCACTCTTTTTGAAAAATTTTAATTGTGACTATTTTAAGACTTAATTTTACCTACCAGGAAAGAAGCATTCTGAGCTATGCAAATAACTGATCTACAGAATCATTTCTTAAGGTACTTGATACATAATGGTATCTGTTGCTATATTCATAATAGAAAACCTTACTTGGACAATTATAGCAACATTTAAATTACAAGGGCAAAAATAGAACTTTTGGTACACTGTTAGCTATTTTGCTCATTCAGTATTAATAAATAAAGATAATGCTATTACTTTGAGTGTTTCATTAATTCATACCTTTGAAGGTTTTTTATCTGGAAGCTATGTCAGTCTGAATTAGTGAAAGTTCTGGAACATAAATTACTTTTAATGCATATCATCCCCTTATCTAAATTTTACAATATAAGCAGTTAGGTTTAGTTTTAATAAATGTGGGAATTATTTTTAATTACCCTAAAATACCAGCCCTGAATTCCAGTCTCTGGTTACGTTGTATTTCTGCTGTTGGTTGTAAATGGGTGCTTTTTTTTTTTTTTTTTTCCATTGCTTCCAAAGTGCTGAAATACATCATTCTGTATGAAGGTAAATGTTTACCTCGATATATTTTTTCACATTATTACATAATGTGAAGCTGAACTTCAAACGACCCTGAATTATCAATTATTCTGATTTACTGGATTCTTTATTACATGTGAAGGGTCATCAGTAAGGTAATAAATTGTAATGCAGTGTTCCTAGTTAGGGAGTATTCAGAATCACGTGACTGATTCTTTCTCAAGGCTAGACCCTAGATGGACTTCACCACACATGCCATCACCAGGCACACACGTGCACACACACCTGCAGGCATACACATGCCCACAAATGCATGTGCCAGATTCTAGTACTCGAGCATTTAGAAATGTATACCAGTTTAAGCCTTTCCTCCTGCAGTCTCTTTCCAATTTCTGAAATGCCCTCTAATAAAAAATGCTAACTTGTTACTGGGGCTGTTAGCAGGTTTTATTTAATAGGAGAAGTTACAAATTCTTACCTCTAAAGTATATGTAAAACTTCGAGGAAGAGAGAGCACAGTTATATTTTAAACAAAGAATATATTCAGAGGGTAACATATGAACAGCCATAACTGAAAATAGTAAAATCTGAATAGAGAGATGCAACATGGGGGTTTACGGATAGTATATATAGCAATTAAAAATATTTTTAAAGGTTTTAAAAATTGTCTTTAAGCCTGTGTGTACTGGTAGAAATTATATTCCTAAAGTAATTGCCTCACTAGAAGATGAATGATACACTGATCAGGTACAGAAAACATGTTACTGGTTGAGCCTGTTGACCCTCTTAGTGGATAAATATCTAAAATTAGAACCAGAGTTACATTATGGGATCTGGGCCAATATGATTCACTCCTGTAGTTTATTGTTATGTTTAATGTGGCTGCATTTATGTCACTGTCCCATTTCTTTTTCCTGAGCTTCAGAGATACGCATCCAACATCCTGTTGTTCATGAATGTCCAGCAATCACCATGACCTTCACTCCAGAACTAAACTCTTCAGCCCCTGTTAAAACCTGTGCCTTCTTCCCTCTTCTCTGTTTCAGTATATGGCCTCACCATTCCCTCAGTTTTATAAGCCACCCTGAGGCATCCTTCTTGCTTCCTTCACACTCATTCTCTTACCCATATTCAATCAGGCACTACACTCTGGTGATACTATCTTCTAAATAGTTGTCAAATCTGCACTAATCTTCATTTCCACTGCCATAACCCATCTCGGGCCACCATCATCTCTTGCCTGAATCGACCTCTTCATTGTCTTCCCTTCCTCCAGTCTTGTTTGGTTCCATCCCCAATCCATTCTCCGTGTGGTTATCTGCTTTTAGGACTTTATTGTGGATGTGTTTATGAGGTTGCTTCCCATTGTGACAATAAGCAAAACGAGGTAGGGATAGATCATCGTGCACAAGTAGGGATTAATTTTTGGAGAGAAAATGAGGGAGAGAGGGAGAGAACTAGGAGAAACCACTTGCCACATAGAACTGTATACAGCGGTGGTGAAGTTTCAGACTCATTAAAACGTCTGGATTCAAATCATGACTCTTGTTAGTCATGTAGCTGCTTAGCCTTTGGAATGTTGGCCTCTGCGTCTGTAAGATGAAGATAAAAATAGAAACTAATTTATAGGACTGCATAGAAGACTTAAGTGAATAACTGCGTAAGTGCCCAATAAATGTTAGCTGCTGCTAATATTTTTACTGGTGTACCATCTAGGAGGGAGACAAAGGCAATGCCACGAGACCCCTGGCTGGCCAAAGAGGAAGGACAGAGCAAGCAGGTCAGGAAGCTTCTGCTGCTGGCACAGTTGGGAGTGGGAATGAACGTGGGAAGAAGAGGGAATGAAGGCACTGACTGTGGAGGGGGGTGGCTCTGAGGCTGTGCACCTGACAGTTTTTTCCTAAGACAGGCTCAGATTCAAATCAAAGAAAACTTAGCAGTTATATAGATATTTCTGGTACTGCCCTCCTCCCCCACGTCTGATTTATCAAGGTAACTACTTAACGTCTTCACCTTTGTCTGTGTATAAAAGGCTGTTTTTGCATGGCAAATTATCGTCCTTCAGTTTAGTAGTCCGAGGGTATTTATTAAGTGCAGTTGTGATACCCTTACAAGCAATTTAAGCTAAAAGAAAATCCTAAGTACCACCACCTGGTGAGGAACGTGTTCTATGTGTGAAAATTCAGGTACAGTTTTGGGGATATGATGTAACTTCTCTATGCCCTGATTCAGCAGTCAGTCCTGCAAACCAGACTTGAGTGGCAAATGGAATGCTCTTTCACCTGTGCCGAGTTCACACTCAGGCCGCTCCATCAGCCCCTAAAGATGAGATTGTTTCCCACGCCTGTTGCTAGTGCGGTTTCCCTCTGGGGACTGGCCAGCCAAAGGTCAGTAGAGCTCCCGACCTTTCTACTTTCTCGGGAGCTTTTGCAGTCTCAGAGCCTGTTCTGTTCGACCTCTTCTTGGCTATGTTGAAATCTCATCTGACAGCAATGGACATGACAGCTCTGCCACTGTCCTGTGCAGACTTGCTATCAGCCTTTAACACGGTGCTGTTCAGTCCATTATTCTTCCCAGTTTACTTAAGTGCAGTTATTGCGAGGTTGAATTTATCCCATATGTTTAGGCTTTCACAAGCTTTGGTGTCCTTGGGCTAAAGGATGCTAAATACCATTTATAGTGATGATCAGTTGTAGAGAAATAGCATCCTTGAAGATATTGCCAGAGAGCAATTGGCAAGATTTATTTTCACTGTGAAATTTTAATTGCCTAGGCTTTAGACTTTAAAGTTTTATTTTGAGGTCAGCTCTGCTCAGTCATGGAAGAGTAGAGACTTGGCTCTGTTTAGAGTGACTGGGTAGTAAGAAGGGAGTTGGAATAACGTGATCTAGAGGTTAGCTCCAGCACACGTGGGCAAAACTGAAGGACGGCTTTGTCCAGAGACTCTTGTGCTTTGGAGAGGGAGGAGTAAGACTGATTGCCGTATTTAGATATTCTTTGAGAGAAGCTGTGCCTTTTGAGCTCCATGAGGGAAGAATTGCAGCAGGAGCAGTATTGGGCAAATAGCTCCTATGTGGCAGAGATGACAAAGGAGGGACTCTTAGAGGAAATGGAAGGGGGGAATAAACCTATAAAATTTAACTATGCTGTTGACAAGAAGAGCTCAGATTTACCCCTAAACCCTTATGAAATCTGCCTTCAACAAGAAACACAAAAGGCAAAACTACGGAATGGTGTAAAAAAATTGATATGGGTATCCAGCTGCCTTGCAGACTCACTGTAGTGTCGATCATTGCATCTCAGTGTTTGGTGAATTCACTTCTGTAAATATCGGAAGGACCTTGTTCTAACACTTTCAGTTATAACAAGGACCTTGAGCGTCAAGTAGAGTTGAGCATTATGGTATGGCTTTCATATCATTCCAGAAATTTATGGAAGTGTCATAGTGGTTTTTAAAAGCCTGTCCTTATTTTCCTTCCACGCTCCTTTTACTTTCAAGAATGATTCCATTTCAGTTCATGCGGGTAAAAGTCCATAAGTTACTGCCTCTGTGATTAATTTTATTTGAGAATCCTCTTCAGCTACCCTGTCATGAGTTGTAGAAATTTTGTGTGCAGTGAACTTGTCAAAAACAAATCACAGATTTCTTCTGTGACTCTTTTTGTTTTTAAAAGCTGCTGAACACTTTAGTGCAAACATTTTATATTTAGAGAAAACATGAAATAAAAATACATTAGCCAGAGGCCCGAATGGAGCCTTTGTGCTTGTGTGCCTCTACTGAGATAGTATTGGATGGCAGTTGGCTAGACTCAGGAACATTTAGATTTTGTTTCTGAGAGGAAGCAGTGCATAGCCATAAGCCACATTAAGTTCATTAGGTGCAGTTGCTACATGACACAGTTAATATGGTGACAGAAATAAACCCTTCAGTGACTCAATTCTAGTGGCACCAATTTTAACCAATTTATCAGACAGTTGAGTATGTTCTGCACTTGGGATGGATTTAAAAAAATATGGTGCCCATTTTCTAGTTTGGTTTATTTGACTTTGCAGATCCAGTTTAGTTTGTGAAGATGCCGATGTGTATTCACTAAGCATGTCAGCATTGATAGTGGGGGTTGCTCTGTTGCTGGTGCTTAAGGGAGGTTTTACTAAGCAAGCTAGTAATGCATCTAGAAGGGGGTTTAAGATGTGGGAAAGCCTCTTGGAGAAGAATGTATCTTGGAGAAGAGTGTGTGTGTGTGTGTGTGTGTGTGTTTGCTTTCAGTAATCTGTATGTTTCTGTATGAAATATAAAGGTTAAAAATTACCAGGCATAACTTCATACAAATTAGATTAGTCATGTTCGTTAAATGCTGAGATAAAAATCTATAGTTTATTTATTTTGCAAATAATCACATTACCCATATAACTAAGTGACACTGCATTCTGTCACTTAATAAAACTTAATACTCCTTGGAAAAATATATTATCAAAAGAAATCCCTGAAGTATGACCCTTTTACTCCATTTTAAAGGTAAGAAAACAGAGTGAGAACAAAATAGTAAGAAGTAGAGGAAGGAAGTACCCCACAGTGGCTGTTCACACAGTGTGCTTTCGGACGTCTACCTTTATGACTTGGAAAGCAACATATTCAGTTCGGAACTCCCCTTCATGTTCCAAACTGTATATCCAGCTACCCATTGCTTATTTCTATCTGGTATTAACTAAACCTTTCAATTAGATGACGTGGATTGCTAAGGCGTGGCAAAAACTACTCCTTGTCATAGTGACTCACACAATACCAGATCAATATGCAGGTAAATTACAGGACTAGGCAATAGCTAGTGTTAATTAGTCCGGAGTTAGCTCTAGTTGGTTCTGTGTTAAAAATGTAGGCATACATATTGAGCATAGATTATTATTTAGGAAAAAATTGATCAAAATTATGCTTCTGAAACAAAAACAAATCTTAGTTAAAAATAGTAATGATATGGGTCAGACTGATGCTCTTTGCTAGTTTACATGACTAGTGTCAAGATTATCCCCATTAGGGAATAGATTAAAAGGGAAGACATGTCTGTTGCTTCTTCTTGGAAACCTAGATATCAAAGATACATTGACTCTCTTGACTGTGATTTTGTAATAGTTACATGAAATAAAGTCAGCCAGAGGTGGAAACCAGCTTTAAGTGCAATAGAAAGGCCTAGACTGCATGACGTATTTACATCCTGGCTGTGTTCAAATTTCCAAATTCTTGTTGAAGATATTTCCTTATATACACAAACATACTCATCCAAGATCGACATTTCCTTCCCCTTTGTAAAACTTTGAAAGTGATTTTGTAAGAGCAACTAATCTTAATTTCTAGAGCTAAGGGACATTATTTTGAGGGAAGTAAGCATATCCTTTCCTGTAGTTTATGAATTGACTACCAAAATTGTTCCACGAATAATAGCAGGAATTCAGAGAGATCTTTTTCCCCCCTTACCTGCTGCCAAATGCTAACTTGTCAGCTCAGATCCTAGTTTGTAATTCAGTGTAAGTTCGTCCCATATTTGTGAGCCAGGCTGATCCTAATTGGATTACAGTGAATTTTTTAGGATTGCTATGTATCAGATGTTTGTCAATCAAAGTAAATAAAAGAGGAAACAAATCATTTGGCTAAGCAGTTGAACCTTTTGAAAAATTAAGACTGTGACCGTGCTTCAGACTGCCACAGGAGACTATTCTTAAGAGAAAAACTGTTACTTAAGCACAAGGTAATGATGACAATCTGTATTTTTTTTTTTTTTTTACATCAAAGGAGAGGAATAAGCCTTAAGCCTCCACTTTATTTATTTTTTTAACAGACAATAAACTGCATATATTTAGAGTGTACAATTTGGTGTTTTTTTTTTTTCTTATTAGTAATGTATATGTGGCAATCCCATTCTCCCAATTCATTCCCCCCCAATCCTCCCTGCTTTCCCCACTTGGTGTCCATGTGTTTGTTCTCTACATCTGTGCCTCTGTTTCTGCCTTGCAAACCGGTTGATTTGTACCATTTTTCTATATTCCACATATATGTGTTAATATACGATATTTGTTTTTCTCTTTCTGACTCACTTCACTCTGTATGACGGTCTCTGGGTCCATCCATGTCTCTAGAAATGCCCCAGTTTCATTCCTTTTTACAGCTGAGTAATATTCTATTGTGTATATGTACCACATCTTTTTTATCGATTCATCTGTTGATGGACATTTAGGTTGCTTCCATGTCCTGGCTATTGTAAATAGTGCTGCAGTGAACATTGGAGTGCATGTGTCTTTTTGAATTGTGGTGTTCTCTGGGTATGTGCCCAGTAGTGGGAACAATCTGTAATTCTTAAACATTTTATTTTCAGAAAAATAATTTGAAAAAGCAGATATTAATGATTTTCTTGCCTCAGGACTAATACACAAGTCTGAACAGTGTGCCTTAGTTCACACAATAAAATATTATAGAACCAAGAATACCATAGAATTTCCTAATGCTTCACTTCAGAATGCTGCTAAACCAGAATGAGGCTTTCTCCCTTAACACTATGAATAAAATGAATATCTTAAAATGATCCATCTGAAAATGTGTTGTGCATGTGTGTGTGCATGTGTGTGCGTGCGTGTGTGTGCATGTGTGTGCATGCACATGCATTGCTTTGTTGTTAACTGCATTCACCTTTGGGAGTAGGTTGGGGACCCTTGGCTATCACTTCCAGTTGAATGGCACTGGCCCTTGTGTCATCACTTTCTCTGATGCCTCTGGGCAGAGTTAAAGGCTCCAGGTGTGGATGTAACCAGCTCCACTTTTGAGCTGGACTTTTTGCTGTCGGATCCCCTCTAGCTCCTTCTTGTCCGTCACAGGGCTAGACAGTTGAAAGATCAAGTTAGATACCCAGCTGTGGCTTCATGCAGTAGAAAAAATATATTTTCTACAAAGCAGTAGAAGTTTAAAATGATGTGTTTATAAGTTAGCAAACTGGCTTTCCATTTTATTTCTTTTTTCTTATATTAACACTTCTTGAGATTTAACATTCTTTGCCAGGAGCATGGTATTGGTATTGTGTAAAGTAGTAAGCTGCTGGAGTAATGGCAAAAATATAGATGCGTGCATAATGTGTTTTTAATTCTCAGAAAAAATAGAATGAATTCAAGATTGAATTGCTTTGTAAACTCCTAGTTTTAGGACTTATATGAAGTGAAAGATGCCTGTCCTCCTATCAGAACTAGAGAAGGGAGATAAGTCACCTACCCATTCACGGACAGCTAATTGGACTCCCAGTGCAACTGGTTGTGCATTGCTGGAAATCACTTAAGACAGTTTTGTTCTATGTGCAAAAAACAAAGCAAAAAGTAGTTCTGAGAAACCCAGGCCTGCTAACAGCTATTAGCCACCTGTTTATTGTGCTGATGGGCTTTAAAAACAAAAGAAACATTTTGGGCAAACATAACTGCGTCATATCCAAACAAACTATTGAATTACAAAGTCTGTGAGTTTTTTCTTAAGAAGCAGATACATTTAAGAATCTGCTGTGACAAATCAATATCAAAATATGTATAAAATTACAAGAACAAATAGAATGTTGTTTTTGACTGGTTTGCTTATATTGAAACTATATTATTTTATGTGAAGTACATGTAATAGAGCATTAGATTTGAAAACTCTGTGCTGAATATCATTTCTGACAGCCTTTTTTAGGGTCACTAAAATTCCAATAATTCAGTCTAGAATTGAAGTCTATTCCAGAGAAAAATTTAATATAGTCTGCTTGCCTGCCAGCTTCAACATAGTTTCAGAGCATTGAAATGGTTTGACACATTGAAATATAAAGTGCATTTGTCATATCTATTGGTGGAGTATTTTATGTGATCGCATCTAACAAAGATCAAGTTAGAGTAAAACTTATACTTTTTTTTTGATGTGTTTGTGAAGAGGATTTTGTTTTATCTTGTTTTCTTTACAGTCATGATTTGATTTATTACAAAGTCCAATAAACTATTCCTAGTAATAATAAAGAAACACATTACCTGAACTGATTTTGAATTGCAGTGGAACATCTTTATGTAACCACAGTCATTTACTGTTTCAGAGACCCATGTGAGTTCAGGATTGTGTCACAGAAGGGGTCTACTCTCTAGCAAATAGAAATTGTGTAATTAGAAGAAAGCTATTAAACCTCTTGAACCTCAGTTTTCTCTTCTGTAAAATGGGGGTGATACTAATACATTTGCAGGGATTTTTGTTTGTTTTGGTAAAGATTCAAGGTGCTATGTGTATAACCCTAACTCCATGCCTACTACCTTGCAGTTATTCTCTAAAAAATTTTTTATTATATTTGTATGGCTTCTGGAGATTACATTCATAGAATGAATAGAATGAAGTTTGCAGAATATATAGGTATTGGCATACTAGGAAATACTGAAATGAGACTCCAGTATAGTTTGTTTATTTTTTGTAAAATACTGTATTAGTTATTGCAAAAGTAATATGATTTTCCTGGTATACATTCAGTCCTGGATGTTTGTCTATGTATTGGAGTGATCTGGTGTTTCTTGTGATGAGAGTGTAATGATAAAATTCATTCTGTTTTAGATTATCTTATTGAGCACAGATTAAATTGGGATGGACCTTAGCATTATGCAGCAATGCTGTTAATGAAAGTATAAAAATCTCTTTATTTTTACATTCAAAGAGTCATGTACACATAACCTTTTATCTGTAAGTCAGATGTCGATTTTAATAGTTATAAATACAAGTAGACCAACAACTCGAACACAGACTTTGTAAGAAGACTATTTCTGTGTCCTAGCTAAGAGCTGCTAGTAATAGTATTTGGCTGATACGGTTACAATATATTATGTTGAGTGAGGAATTCTGTTAAGTAGAACTAATTTCAAGAAACTAATCATTTAATATCCAATTTATTTAACAAATATCTGTTATATACACATGCATGTGGAAACATATCAATATTAATCAAGATTACACGTGTATATATTTATTTGAATACTGAAAAATATTAAACATTTTCATATTTAGCCTATAGATTTTAATGTATGACTGATATTTTATGATCTACCTGTATAATATAAAATGATTTGACAGGACTGTAAGTTAACCATACAATGAGTAGCCAAGACTAACAAGTCCCAACGTGTGTTCTACTGAACTCAAGTTCAATAATGTTAATAAAAATTATGTAAAGAAGGTTTCCAGGTTGAGATAAGTTCGGAAAACATTAAGTCATTTTTACAGTAGGATTTCTTAAAACATTTAATTTTCTCATTGCTATATTACATAGTAATAGACCATAGGAAGGTTGTGATGTACTGTTTCCCTAACCTTTTTCAACATAGAAGCCTTTCAGGTTTTTTTTTAGTATCTTACAGCATTAATAATCATTAGAACATACTTTGGGAAATTGAAGTTTAAATGGAATGTGCTATAAAAATTACTGTATCTGTAGGTCCAGTCAGGGGTTGGGAGCCACCCATCTGTTTGAATGGAGAGAATGTAATATCAAAAATTAACTAGGTACAATGTTGTTAACTAGTAACAGAGAGGGTTAAATGAGACCATGGACAAATCATCTAGATGACAATGTGGAAAGCGAGTGCTACAACCAGAACAAGGGGGACAAGAGAAGAGGTTGGAATTTGTAAGACTTAGAAGCTTAGAGACCCCATGAAGCTGAAAGGCAGACCTCTGAAGAGGGGATGTGGACCGGTGTGTGCTGGTGTCTCTGGTGAGGCAGATGAGGCTGATCCTGCAGTGTTGGAAAACCGCAAACCTTGTTCACCTATTGCCACTGGAGGGAACTGCCACTGTTGGGGTAAAGAGACGCTGCTGGTTGGTGCCAACAGAGCCAGCCAGGAAGCCGATAGAGAGCATCTCCTTTCTCCTCTCACCCCTGCAGTCTCCCCTTAATGCCCCCTAGGACATTGCCTTTCAGGGAGCCTCTGGCCCAGCAGAAATGGGATTTGCAGAGTCCCCGCCCCACAGGGTAGAGCTTAGAAGGATGGTTCTGAAGCTGACGACAACAGCTTAATTGGCACAGCTGCTTTATGAGAATCCAGACTTTTATAAAGAAACGTTAGAATTAGTTTCACATTGGTCTTATTTTCCTCTTAGATTGAGTTTGCTATAGTAATTCACAAAGCAAACCAACTTACTTTATAATGTGTATCTCCAGGAGCAATATTCCATTATTGCATGAATATTCCATTATTAATGTACAGGTTTCCTGAAACAAAACAAAAGGTTAATTTGAATTTACTTTGAATCATTAACAGATACACTGTTGAAGGCCTGCACCGTCTCTAACTTCGTAATGCAATTCAGCACATTTCTTCTACTGCTTCCTGGGATTCATATGCAGAGAGGCATTTGAAATCAAATGCACATAGATTCAAGCAGAAAGATGCTGTGCTACTGAGAATCTGTGAGACACTAACAGGGTGGTAACGTTACTGCCTTACAGAAGGCTTGGGTATTTGACGAACTTTGTGGGTTATTCAAATGGCGCACCTTGCAAGAGTCATCAGTGATGACTGAGAAATGCAATCACACAAATGCAATCAACATATGAGAACCTCCATCTCTGTCTGAGCCTTACATTTACTTAATGCTGCAGCAGTAAGAGTTTTAGCAGGCACGTTTTGGGTTTATCATATATATGTCGTGTTCCTGTAAATTCTACTTACTGACAAAATCCACTTTTAAATTTGTAATAGCCCAGGGGAAAGCTAAGCAGGATTATAAGTCAAGAAATTGAGGAAGCAACTTTTATTATGAAAGAGGTCTCATCAATAGAATATGCAACATCTAGAGATTATATGTGTATTAGGCTAGGTTAAAATGCTGTAATTAGAAAATGCAAAAATTTGTAATAAAATGAAAAGAAGCCTGAGGAAATGGGCTGTGGAAAAGTTGACTTCAAAAGATGGGAGGAAAAGTGGCCATGACCACAACAAACCAGTCAGGGATGGAAGAGAAAAAGATTCCTATGTCAAGGACATGAGAGAGTAGAATTTCAAGAACGAATAATAGTAGTGATGTTACCAGCATTACTGAGTGCTTACCATGGCCCAATCTTCGTTCAGAGTGCTTTGGGTATATTAAGCAAAAGATTAATATTGTAAAGGGATTGGAGAAATGTCCTGAAGACTGTGGACTGAAAAAAGGCTGTTGGCTTTGACCTTTGGAGGGTTATTTGAGACTTCCTGGTAGAGCTATTTTAACACAGTGAAGGTATTAGAAACTAGGTCTCAGTTGTTTAAAAAGAAGAATCAGCAAGAAAGGTAGTCAGTTCAAGCTGCTCTTCCTAGAGCTTTGTCAGTGGAGAAAGAAAGATCATATTTGCAGTTCTGTCAATTCTTTCTCAGTGCTTATGATGATAGGTATGTTTAAAAACTCAGAAGGTGAACATGTAATACTGATGTCATAAGACGTCTCTTCTGAGTCTGAGGTTATGATGGACCATCAGCTGCTTTGGGAGGATAAAACAACATGATGATGAAAGGGACAGTGTATGTCCTATAAGGGGTTGGTTGGAGTAAAGTAAGTAACTGAGAAAGGCATGCTATTTGGAAATCACCCGTAGCAGTTACTAGAATATGAAAATAACTTTGAAAGCAGTATTTTGGTGTTTTTCTGTAAGATGGTCATCACTTTTTTGGTTATATTTACATGGAATCTCTCAAAGATTTATTTTAGTAGAAACTTTGGCTCGTTTCTGTGAGGTTTATGAGCAGTGGCTTATAATTAAGGCATATATGGAAAATGATGTTAGGGTGACCTGCACCTGTCCAGTGACTTAGTCTAACTCACAGTTTGGGAGAAATCTTTCTGCTAGCTCCTTGACTTGTAAGTTAAAATCAATTTCATAGACTTTAAAAGGTCTTTAAAAGGTATTTTCCAGTAAAAGGACCTCTATAATGTTAATAGACTCCAAGACTCTCAAATACTCGAGTAGGACAGTATCTATTATTTGCAATACATAAATGGGAACCTCCTCCAAACTGTAATTTCCCTTTAAAACAACAAAAAAGGTCAGGTTTCAAATCTTTTGTAAACTTCTGGGATACCTTTAAGTGAATTTTTGGAGGAAATTATTCAAAATGCCACTCTGCTTAGTAAGGGCAGCCTTCTAGTTGCTATCTATATATTTTACTGAACCCATTTTCATATAGACTTAGCTGATAATTTAGAAGTTAAACAATATACATGCTACTTTCTGCTCCTTATGAAGCTACAAGAGCTAACCCTTGTTAGGAATTGTGTGTAGTAATTTGCATAATTCCTCAAGAACTTTCTGAGATAAACACGTGTTGTAGTTCAAATAGGAGTCAAATATAATTTCTGAAATAAAAGAGCAAACAAACATATACACACATACATGCATGTATACACATATATATACAAATGAATATGCATGCATATATAACCTTCCCCCAATGTATTTGATGGGCTGTTTATGAATGTCTGTCTTTAAAAAGCTTACATGACTAAGATAAATGTTATGTTAGGGCGATGCTAGCTGCTTGAAAAAAACCTAAAATTTCAGTACCTTAACACCATAGTTTCTTAATTTAGAAAATTTTAACATGTGTTTTACTGGTGGACAGGAACTGCTTCTACCAATCATTTCAGAGACCCAAACTGATAGAAGCCATGCCAGACATCCAGAATCATTCTGAGTTTTGTCTCCGTCCCAGTTAGCTAGGAGCAGGAAGAGCAAGTAGCACCCCCTGGGGAAGCTTGCAATGGGCCAGGCCTACAAGTTGCACACAGTCACTTCTGCTCATATTCTGTGGGTTGGAACATGGCCACATTCAGCTGCAAGGGAATCTGGAACATATAGTCCAGCTGTATGCCCAGGAAGAGAAAGTGGTATTTTGGCCATTACCTATGGCCACAATAGTTAATAAACACTGATTTTTAGAAAGTTTTAATAGGTCATTGCTTTGTAATATAAAATCACATATAGTATGCTCTTTATGATTATGTACATTCCTAATTTATATAACTAGTGTGTAGTGATATATATTAGTATTTCAGCATTATTTTTATATTGCCGTATGGGGTAGAGACAAAGGGGGTTCAAGGCCGGCCTGAGGGTATTTTGACGAGTGTAAGAGGGTAGCAGACAAAAAAAATATTTGAGATCTATGGCTGTACCTCTAGATTTACCTCAAACTGATTACTGAGAAGCATCTCTGAGGACTCTACTTCTACTGAAGTAGGGGGGTTACTTGCAATTTCGAATATCTCCTCTCACAACAGAGAAATGGCCTTGCTGTTGAAAAGTTTATAGTAACTAGAATGGCAAGAGTTGTCTGTGGAAGACCCAGAGTCTGGCGTTACTGGTGTTTCTTTGTGTTCCTGTGCTGTGGTAATGTAGATTTGATTGTATTACAGAGTAGCCAGACTTGCGCTTTGTAAAAATCTAGAGCTTTTTGAAGACTTCCTCATTCCTTAGACACTAATGTAGAAAGCTACCAGTGAAAGGCCGTATATTTCTGAGAGAGAACAAATAAAATCCTATTGAAATTGGAACGCTCTTATTTAAAATAAATTTACATATTTTATTTGGTAAAATCATAATACTTGCATTGATATTATTAAATACCTGAAATATTTGTTGTTGTAATAAATACATGCCCCCAGAGGTGAATGAAAGCAACAAATTAATTATTTAGTATCAAAATCTTCCTGGACATTTTTGTGTGTTAAGTGACTAATTTTCCCCCTTTCACTTCCATGTCAACCAATACAGAAGTGGCCTAAATTTATGCTCTTATTATCTATACAATTTAGTGAGGGTTGAGGAACAGATAAAAGTTAGTTAGGATTATTTATGGATGAAAACTCTGTCATTATTTCTTTAAGAGCAACATCATTTATATCAGAGTTGAAGTGAGCCTCAAATTTTGAGCTGCATATTCTAGTCCAATTCCCCATTTTCCAATCGGGAATTAGATTGAATGACTCCCACATAATGAAAGTTTGTCTTTTTTTTCTCTCCCAGTTCAAGTACTAACTATCACATTTTATTTTCACATATTCAAAAGTACTTTAATGGTATTATATAATATTGCAGTATTATCAACAAGTATCTTTAGATATGGGGATTAGAGGTAGGAAAATGTACTTAGAAGAAAAAAAGGGACATTTTTCAAATGATTATTTTTAAATTAACTGGTTTAATAACACCATCTATAACAAAGTCCTAGAATGTTTATAGACCCCATTGTCCTTCAAAAAGGAAGAAACTATAAATATTTTACATGTAAAATTCACAGATGTTAATCTTGCTCCTCTATTCCCTTTCATCCGTCTTCTTTGAAACTTCCTCATCAACCACTCTTCTTACTCCATACAGTTTACTTATGTTGGAAAAGGCAAGTTATATATTTCAGCTTTTTAAAAGACTTTACACAATCTACAAAATCACAAATTAAAAAAACCTTTTTGTTATACATATGCTTGTTATTTCAGTAAGATCAACAAAATGTTTAGGAACACAAACAAATTCATTAATTATCTTTTGTATCCAGGGCAAAATATAGCAGGCAAGTTGAAAAATGAATTGTTTGTTTTTGGAGGGGCTGGGAATGAAGAACAATGAAACTTCCAAATAAAAGTAGTGTTGGACGTTTTTGCTGTGGATTTGAAAATAAGTCCAGAAGGCTGAGCTTAATATAACATGTGGCAGGTGGCCTGCGTTTGCCTGGAGAATTCCTTTAGGGCAAGACAGCTCAGCAAACACATAAATCCTTTTTTCTCTGTTATCTAGTAGCACATTTAGTTGCCATGGGGATTTTATTTATGCAGCAGATCCTCTGCAGTTCAGTTTGTGCCTAAAGTTTAACCGTACAGCTGTTACCGTAAATGCTACATGGCAATATTTTCCAAACACAGACCCTAGAACAAAAAGAACATTTTTTTTCCAGCATTGATTTTGCTTTTTATGTTCTGAAACATCTTAGTAAAGTATTACCATATACCAGGAAAACTTCACAAGTTCCTGCCCAGCAGTTGGTATCATTTAGTATTACTTAAATCACTCAATTGCAAACAAATTAGATGAAAATGTGGCAAATGTATTTTTGGTTAGGGCAAAATTTTGCAAGTTTAACTGGATACCTTATTATTACTCTGTATATTTAAGATGATTTTATTTTTTATTTTTCCTCAGCGCTGTTACTTCTTAAAGTAGTTTAGATCTAATGATAAGACAGAAATACTTGCAATTCTCACTTCCACAGCTCTTTTAACACTTTCCCCTACTACTTTTAGTGGAGGAGGGGGGAAAACAAGATAGAAAAATAGTGATTGCTTTTGCAACAATCAAGGGATATCTGAGCTTCTCCAGCTCAGGGCTAGGTCCTGATTTGGAATGAATTGCTTTTGTTTAGTCTTGATTTGTACTACACCAGATAAATCACCAATATGTCTCCTTTGTGTGAACAGCGTGGATTGGTCAATGAAAAGGGGAACTGATGCTTTTAGATGGAGGGCATAAAATTACCTCATACCATCTGTGTCACAGTGCACCAGGAAAATGATGAAAGGAGAACTTGAAGTCTGGGTAAAGTTGCTTCCTAAGAAGGAAAGTAAAGCATTCAGAATCAAGATATATTGTTCACATTTTCCTCCCCATATTACATTTCTGGTGTGTGATGTTGACTGTTCAGAGAACCATTGAGGCATCCTTGTGGATGGCTCTGCTCTAGATGGAGGGTCAACATATACAATTTGAAATGATAAACTAAACGAAGGCCTTCTGTTTAATGCCATATATTCTTGGCAGTTGCCAAGCAGGTTAATGTTAAAACTGCATTACTGCAGTGGCAGTCATTAAAGATCGTCTCCACTAGGAATATATACCTTACAGATATTTCTTCTTTCTATCATAAATAGCCACATAAGCCTGAAAATGACAGCTGTCAACAAGCTTTTTCTACAGGGTGGATGCTCTGGGCATTGAAGGCACCATACCTCCTATGAGAGGTGACTGGAATTTCTTGCTGTTCACTGCAGATTTTTAGCAAGTGTTTCATGTCACTTCTTAATGAATATTGGAAGACAGACATATGCTTCCTTGTACCCATAATCAGCAGTGATCAGATATTAGGTTTTCATTGCTTACTTTTTTCAAGAAATGAATTCTTTCATTGCTGACTTTTCTCAAGAAATGAATTCACAATCTTATTGACTCATTATGGCACTGCTACTCAAAGTGTGGTCCATGAACCAATAGTATTGGCATCACCTGGGAGCTTGTTAGAAATGCAGAATCTTGGGTCCACTCTGTCCCTCCCACATACTGAGTAAGAATCTGAATTTTGACAAGATCTCCAGTTGATTCTTATGCATATTAAGTTTGAGAAGTATTGGTATATGAGCCACAAAACTAGAGCCTGAAGTACCCTTAAGATTATTTGAAAGGGGAGCATGGTTTCATCAGCTGTTTTAGCTCCTTATTTTCTTTTTAATTCAACTTTTTATTCTTCTGTCGTCTGTATTTTTAACTCATACATACCCCTCAGTTCTCTTTCATTTTTTTCTCCCTCCAGCCCAGTGATAATTAGTGCCAAAATTATCCTTCTGAAATACAGGTTGACTAGCTATATTAGACTACTCAGAACTCTTGAGTCACTCTCCTTTCTTCTTTATTGGCCTAATTCACCTTAAAATTTTTTTTTCTAATGGAAGTGTAGTTGATTTACAATGTTGTGTTATTTTCCGGTATACAGCAAGGTGATTCAGAGATTTTATATATATATATATATATATATAAAATTCAGATTATTTTCCATTATCATTTAGTATAAGACATTGAGTATGGTTCTTTGTGCTATACAGTAGGACCTTGTTGATTTTTTACACAGTAGCTTGCATCTGCCAATCCCAAACTCCTAATTTATATGCCCCCCACCCAATTTTATAACCGTAAGTTTATTTTCTATGTCTGCAGCTCACCTATTTGTCCTCATTTCTTTTTTTTTTTTTTTTTTAATGGCGCACGGGCTTAGTTGCTCCGTGGCATGTGGAATCTTCCCAGAGGAGGGCTCGAACCCATGTCTCCTGCCTTGGCAGGCGGATTCTTTACCACTGCGCCACCTAGGAAGTCCTGTCCTCATTTCTTAACAGTCTGGCCTATGAACCTTGATCCAAAGTCACAACAAATGACTCACTATGCCCTGGGCATAACATGCTCTTTACGACTCCATGCTCTTTCATGTGCTGTTTCCTCTTCTAGGAATATCCTCTTATTTTTCACCTAACAGACTTTTACATAGACTTGAAAGTCCAGTTCCGCTGTTTTCTAGGTGACACATCCATTTTTAAGCAAATAGTTAGCTACCCTCTCTGTAGGGGATCTATGGTATTTATGCAAGCCTCTGATTGAGTACTCCTGACACCAGATCTTATTTAGTTAGGTAATGAGTCTGACTCCCTCACTAGATTGATTGTTCCTTGAAGATAATATGCTTATCCAATTACCTGTGTATTCCCACCACCTGGGAAAGTTACCCAGCCCATGGTAGGTGCTTGTTCAGTGCTTGTTAAGTGAATAAGTGCCAAACGCATTTAAAAGGACACCTTTGAACCCTTTTTAGCAGTCAGAACTGCTAATAAACTGAAACTTCAGGGTAAATCTATCTACTTTCTCTCTGCCATAACCTCTTACAAAGAAAAGTATCTTCCAGTTCTGTGAGGGTCGTGTAGGATATTGTGGAAATAGGAAGGATAATAGCAGGCCACGTATAAAGTAGGTATGAAAAAGAAAATAGTCTGAATTGAAAAATTACCGAGGCTTGAATGCTCAATTGCAGAGAAACTGGTACGCTAGAGAAAACCAAGAGTGAAATAAAAATGGGTTCCAAGGGCTTGATTATACTTAATGTGAGAGTTGTATCACTGCTTATTAGAGGTAGAGGATCCATCAGTCATCACTTTGATACTTAGGTGAAGATTAGAAGCTTATGTTTGAGGTAACATGTAACTTTCTTTGTGTACCTTAAAACAGTATATTTTACTTTTATAAGTAAGATTTCTATATGCACAAATGATATTACAATGTTAATGTGTTAGTATTAATATAGAGGGAAAATGAGCACATTTGATTTTTTTCAAACATAATTAGTAGCAGTTTGTATCGCGCTGTGATTATTTTCTGTTTGTATAAATGTTTGCATAGAAACAGCACAGCCTGGAAAGGAATGTACTTAAGTTTTTGGACAAGACATACTATTGTACATTTTCACCTTGTTTGCTTTATACCAACTGCTACAGTTTGAATTCATGGCAGTATGTCTAAGTTACATTGTAAAAATGTACAATGAATAGTTTTAGTAGTTCTCTAGTAAAAGTGGAAAACTTAACTACATGACTGTCACCTTTCCCTAGAAGAGGGTAACTTTAGATGGACTTATAAAATCTAATTTGAATAACTACCAAAAATAAGGCTGGTAATGTCTGGGATGAAACATTGCCATGGAGATCAATGACATGTTTAATTCCTACTCAGTTCAAAAGCCCTTCATTTTAATTGATCTACATTTTGCAAAACAAAGGTCACTAAAATGAGAGTTTTGGGTTTTTGTTCTAATAATGCTATAATTAGTAATGTTGGGTAGGTGTTCTAAGGAACTTTTGGTCGGTCTAGTTCTCAACCTGATGCTACTCAATGTTAATGGAGTACAAGTTCCACTCTTACTACAGAGTTTGACAGGTGTGAAATACCCTACAGTTATTAAAGGGATTGAGATGGTTTAGGGTCAGTAGGAGAAACAATGACTGAGGGGCAGAAAACCAACTTGAATAAAACAATTTAAGGGGCCATTTACCATAGAGAAATGTTTTATTAAAGTTGGTAAGAGATCACATAATCACATACAGATTTTCACTGTGGAACTTTTGATTATAAAATCACTAGAATGAAAGATTTGTTTTCAGTTATTGGAAGTTAAAGAAAACAAAATAGTACTTTTACTAATTAACACTTTGGGAGTATTAGTTTCTCATTTTTGAGGAAGTATTTAGAGAGAACCTGAGAATCCAGGCTAGGTTGTCACTGCTGCACAGGACGAAGATACACTTCTCATCCTTCCACTTAGAATATAAAGGGCTATCAGAAATAATATTGTAAATGGTCGGTGATGATGTGCTATTAGCAGTTACTTTAGAAAATCATTTGGATACATTTGGGACACAGACTGGAATAATGGAGAGTTTGGGGGAATTCAAGGAAAATCAAGGAATACTAAAGAAAAATGGTAAGCGTAAAATAGATAAGATAAATACAGACTGCAGGAGAGGGAAAGATTGAATAGTTGTAATTGTATTTTGCTGCTGGTTTCTTTTTGGGCAGCCTTAAGAGTATCAATTAGTATTAATATGCAGAAATCTGTAAGGCTTGCAGTGTTTCCTGTGAAGTTCTATGGGGGAAAGGTTGTGTATATTTCTTTGGGAAATAGATTGTTACCTAAACCGTTTCTGAAACCTTTTTTTCCCCCTAATACTATCAAGATAGATATTGGGCATGGAAAGATTTTCTTGGGTACCTTGGATAAGAAGGGGTACCTCTCCTGTATTGTAGAGCAGCATAGCATAATGGGTAAGGAAAGGCATAGACTCTGAAGCCAGGCCACTTGGGTCTATCTCCTGGCTTTGTCTTTAACTAGTCAAGGATACTTGTCATATCATTGCTCTCTGTCTTGGTTTTCTCGTCTGTAAAATGGGGATAATAATGCTATTTACCTCTAAACAGTTGTGAAGATTAAATTTAATATTATGAAGAACAAAGCACTTAGAGCAACTATTTGATAAAAAATAGAGAAACATGAGATTGATAAATGTCTATATCCTCAACAAAAACATGTGCTCTTTGAAGACTAATGTTTAGAGGGAACCTTAAAGCAGCAGAGAAAATTGATAGGGTGAAACTGTTCCAAGGCAGAATATTTAAATAAGAGGGTGAGACACTGTCTTTTAAGCAAATTTTGTAATGCAATGTAAAACAGGAAAGATGTTTAAACATAGTAATTAGTTTTGGAAAGGTAGAATAGAATAAAATGGTACAAGAAGAAAAGGACAAAAATGAGTTGCATAACGTAAAGAAATGAGGTTACGACTGCCTTTCAAGGCCCATAGCAGGGAAAATGCCCTAGGACACTGTTAGGAATAAAAACAATGGAAGGTAAGTGTGGAATAGAACTATAACCAGGAGCTAAAAAACTACCTACACTGACAGAATGAAGGGGAAAGAAGGGAGGAGTATGTAAAGGATGAAAAAAAAGGACATGCTATTTCTTCCACTAAAGTATTAGCTCCTTGAGAGCAAGGATTTCATTTTCATTGACTTTTTAGTGCCCAGTCCTGTGCTTATCATGTTATGGACACTTAATAAGCATTTGGTGAATTTAATGAACTAATCTAATTATTGGATTAATTAATAAACTTAATTCCTTGATTAATTAAATTATCAAATAACTTTTTATGAGCACTAGAAGGAAATAGGTCATGTATGAAATGTGATTTAACTCTTAAGTATAAAAGAATAAGGAAAAGTGAAATTTATTTTCAGGAAACAGAATTAGAAAATTTAAGAGCCAAGTTAAGGAAATAATGAGATTTCTTAGAATTACTCAGATAAAATTATGTAAGGAAAATATGAGAATATGTTTTATCCTTGAAATGCTATTAAATACAGAGGTATTAAGGATGTAGAAGCAAAAATGGCTCATAGAGAGGTCAAAGTATCATCAATCAATGAGAAAAGGCAGAATTTTTACGTGGAAATGTTATTTACCTCTGAACTTTATGAAGAATTGACTATTTCATTGAAATATTTGCAGAGGTTCCCAGTGCATTTTTCCTTAAATGAGGAAATAGAAGTGTCTGTGAAACATAGTTGCTTTCTGTTTCAAAAATTAAAGACCCTGGACATGTTCGAATCCAGGATATAAAATATATGTGGGGACTTCCTAGGTGGCACAGTGGTTAAGAATCCACCTGCCAATGCAGGGGACATGGGTTCGATCCCTGCTCCAGGAAGATCCCACATGCCGTGGAGCAACTAAGCCCATGCACCACAACTATTGAGCCTGCACTCTAGAGCCCGTGAGACACAACTATTGAGCCTGTGTGCCTCAACTACTGAAGCCCACGTGCCTAGAGCCCGCACTCCGCAACAAGAGAAGCCACCACAGTGAGGAGCCTGTGCACCACAACGAAGAGTAACCCCCGCTTGCTGCAACTAGAGAAAGCCCGTGTGCAGCACTGAAGACCCAACACAGCCAATAAATAAATAAATAAATAAATAAATTTATAATAAAATATACGTGGGACTATTATGGCAACAACTAAAAGTAGGGATTAGAAGAAAAAACACAAATCCTTAAACTAGAACTGTTAGGAAAGAGATCATAGAGTGTTTAATTAAACAAAAATAGCAAATAGTTGTTAGATAATTGGGTTATTTACTTTTAATGAAAATATATTAGCATAAAGTACTTGGGGGGGCAACATTATTCGTTCAGATTAGCACTAATTTGAGCAACATGTTCTGTAAAGGCACTGAACACAAATGGCAACTAGTGTTGCTAGTGAATTAGAAGAAGATGAAGGTCATGAAAAAAGTCTCCATTTAGCTTTCAGCTCCGTGCATGGGCCGTAGATACTCCATGAAAAATTAACTGGCGGACTTAAGAGTCCTACAGCCTGAAACTTTTCAAACCGCAATCTTCCAGTGGTGGTCAACTGTTACAATTTTAAAATGAATGGCAGCTTTTCAATTTTATACTTCCCCTAATATTTTTTCTTAACCTTTGATATCAAGCACTCCGATCTACTTGCAAGTGATAGCGGAAGATAGAAAAGAATAAGCAGTAAATGGTAAATTGCATATATTCTTTAATTCATTTGACAGATCTTTATTGAGTGTCTACTGCATGCCAGACAAAGGCTAACACAGAACAAAATGGATGCTGCCCTGTTCTCTAAGCTTAATTTAGCTGCAGTCTCCTGGCTTTGATGTGCTCAAAAAATCCTAGAAATGTTAAAAATGTAGACCCTCGGATATGACACTTGAGATGGTTTCTGTTAGCGGTGTGTATGGGGTAGGTAGGGGGTAGGAGGGTGGTGGTGGTCCAGAATCCGTATTTTGTCAAACACTCTGGTGATGGTGCATGTGTTCAAGAAACACACTTTGAGACTCATTGGGCTAGTGGAAGATAGAGGATTATTGCTGTGCTGGAGAAAGTCAGGGTGTGTTTGGAGGACAGAACAGAGGTGCCTAACAAGGAGGGTGGCATTGGGGGTAGAGGGGAGCTCTCCATAGAAGGATTTTCCAGAGCAAGAGGCATCAACTTGCTTAAATGATGGATGGGAAGGGCTTGGCCAGGATGAAAGGGTTTGGATGGTGGAACTGTAGGGGGGGAAGAGTAGCAGACTGCTCCAGACAGAAGGAAGGGCAGGTGTAAAGACTGACAGCTCACGCCCTTGGTCTACTTGGTATGCTCCTCTTGCACTTAATGTTGTACCAGAGTTCAAACAAGCATGCACTGAATGGACTCCACTTTTCACCAAAGATAAGACTTGTTCCCAACCCTGAAGAAGCTCGTGGTTGGGACGTGTAAGTCATGTGTTTTAAATGATTCAAATTTGTGAAATGCTTGTTAGTTACCAAAAAAAAAAAATTTGTAATGCATATGAGCTGTGTGATATAATAAAATAGACCCCTCTGCTTTCACCTCCCAGTTTAAAGGGCTAAATGCTCAGCAGTACCATTGAAGCTGCCTGGGTATTCCCTCACTCCCATCCTCTATTGAGATATCTTGAGTTTTTGTTTATTGTTCCCTCTTGTTAATTTTTTTGAACTCTAAGTAATTTGGGGCAGGTTCTGTATTAACACCACATCCTCTATGAATCACAGTTTGATTTTTGCTTTCCTTGTCTTGTTTCTGCTTTTAAATGTGATTCTTCTGATATTTAACTGCCAAGATTTTCTGTAGTTTTTCTCAAGGATATCTTTCATTTAGTGAAGGAAATCTTTTATTTTGAGTGTGTTAACAAGTGTTTTGTTAATTATGCATTTGTGTGGAATTTGGTTAAGTGGCTTTTCTGCATGTATTTGAGTATATCTTCTAATTTTTTACCTTTATTAATGTGGTAAATTACATTTAAAGATTTTTCTAGTATTGTATTTCTGGTTATAAAACCAACTTGGCTATGAGATTTCTCTATTTCATACATTGCTAGCTTGTTTCCTAACATTTTATTGTAGTTGTTTTATCATTTATTGGGATTTTATAAAGTGACACCCTTTTTAGGATTAGTTAATGATTGTATTCTTACTTGGGTTAGTCTATTGTGTCCTTACTACAGGTATACAAAAACATGAATTCAAGAATTTTATCCGTTTGGTTGGGCCACGCACGTCAAGTTTAATTAGAAACTCTTGGTGTGACACGAGTGTACAACACTTCTAAACATCAAAATAATAGGCTTGTTATACACTAAGTACTAAATATAGTGATTTAAGAATACAACTGTTACTAGGATTTTGTTGTTGTTGTCCAAAAACATATTGTGTGTTCATCAGTGAGAGGAGACAGCACCTGGGAGATAGAAGTAGTTTTGCTGTAGGTTAGGGAGTCCCCCCTTCATGGGCCTCTGCTTTGCCCTCTCAGATCCCATCACTAAGCAGTGATCTCAGTCCCTCTCTTTGCCCCGTCCTTGGCTCAGTTTTCTCTCATGTGAGTAGCCTCTGTTACTTACATTAACTTGAGGTTCTTCCTCCACACACGCAATGGTGCAGAAAAGACAATGGTTTTCCTCTGCTGCTTTACAAAAAAGAGGTTCACAGTTTTTGCATTTTACAGGTTTTCCTACTCATTGCCTTAGAAAGCTGGCAGGTGCTGGCCACAACAACAAATATGGGAAGTTAGAAAGTTTCCTGAGTTCTCCTTGTGTTGGTCTCTAATTCTTCTTTTTCAGAAAAGTAAATGGCAAATCCTAGGGCCTTGTTATTGAGAATGTGGCTCATCTTCCTAGATCCTTACCCCATAAATACACAGTCTACCAGATCTATGGAAATACATCTTCCTCTCCTCCCTGTATGATGCAAATTCTTGAAGTAAATAAGCAATCTGTGTCCCTAAGAGTTAACACTAAGAAATGCGTATATTTATAGACGTCTTCTTAGACTAATAAATATCTGGCCTGGACCTGTGTTTACTAAGTAATTAAAGTGGGGTTCTACCCTTGTCGGTGGCAGAGAAACAGGTGAATTTTGCTCTTGCACATCTCTGAGAGATATACAAAGCTGTCATGGTTTAATGTCAGTAATAAAATTTTGGAGTGATTAGGATGTTAAAAAAAAAAAACATAAAAATTAGTGAACTGAAAAACCTCCCTTAAGTCCCAGTGGTACTATATTTTGATGGAAGGTTGGGGACAACTCAAACCATGGAAGAATGAGCAGAAGTAAAGAAAAACAAAACAAAGAGAAGGATAATTAGTCAAATTGGTTACATGTACTTTAAAAGTGTATATTACATCTGTCTACCAAGATATGGTTGTGGGATCTATGTGCGAAAAATAATTTTTTGTTTCTCAATTAACAATACAAGTTAAAGCCTATTAAAGGAAACCTCAAGAGATGTTTTTCTGTTCTTATATATTAGCATTTTGTTGTATTAAGAATTGCTTAATAAGGTATTATGAATGGGTTGGAAACAGTTATTATCTTATAAATATATCTATTTTACAAATTTAAAGAATAAATAAGTAGAATAAGATACTTCAAAGAAAACTACTTGGAATTATAAATTTTGTGCTATGTTTTCTTAAAGGTAGTGGGGGGAGGTAGATGAACATTTACATTTTAGATTTCCATCAGATTCCGTACCCTCTGAATGAGAGTATGAATTTCTGATTACTACATTTCCACAGCTAAATTGGTACGAGGCCATTATGGGATCCTCAGTAAGTATTTGAAATGAATGAATTGAATAAACTTCTTAAAGATGTTGTGTCTGTAAGGCAATGTCATTCTTGTCTGTGGTGTCAGCTACTTTCAGACAGAATGCCTCTATCGACCAGAAAAGCTGGGCACACTCACGTAATACATGAACTCCCATGTCAGAAAAGTCTTCTTTATGTATGTTCTTAACTAAACCTGGAAAATGGTTAGTCATCATTCTCCATATGCTCTTCTTGTACAATGATGATCTCCTTGTAAATCACCTTCAGCCTCATTCCAAACAATCACAGTCCCATTAGGAATATTCCATAGGATTTTTCTCAAGGTCTTTGCAACCTGAAGAAAAGCACCATGACAGGAAGCAGGGGATAGGATCTCTAGCCTCTGTTCCTCAGATACTTGCTGGGTGTGGTGATAGAAAAGTCACTGCAGCCTGGGCTCCAGTTACACTTTATGTAAACGGCATCGACTGGGCCAAATCATCTTTCAGGTACTTCCTATTTTAGACTTCCATGAATCTAAACAAAAAGATATAGCTTAATTTTTGTTTTTTCTCTAGTTAATAATGGAGGTGTGGTAAGGAGGGATATGGAGAAGTCATTATGGGATTGATATTCTGGGGCATCTTGGCTCAACAAATACAAGTATTTCTGGATAGCTTGTCCCCAAACTATTGCTATGATTTCCTGAATTAAAGAAGTTCCATTTTCATCACTGGCTTTAAGGTGTCCGGTTTTCAGACAACTTATATAACCACAAGTAGGTCTTCTGTGTTATTTTTGTATTGGCTGAGATTGGTAAAGGGTTCTATGTTTATGACCTCGCGAAGGAATGTCCGTAATGAAGAAGTTTGTTCATTGATCAAGCATGTTAATATTTTGATCTTCTACAAACGGTTTAAAAATGTCCAAATGATTTTAGTCCATTTTGTTTGTCCAATTGTAGTAGTTTTAAAATCCAGCACAGTTATGGCAATAGTATGTAACTAGAAAATTCAGGGGTGTAGCAGGCACATTCTTATTTGCAGATGTGGAAGTGGGTGTATGCACAGAATCGAAGAATCATGTCCAGAGGAATTATTTACCCTTGAAAAGCAAGGATCCTAGTGACTTTGTTTGCTGCAGTAATATGTGAATGACTAATTGGGGTAATAAGAGAATATGCAATTATACTTTTTAAAGATAGTTTAAAGATAACATTGCCTGGGATTTTTTAAACTCCTTGAACTAAAACTGATACGTTTTATTCACAGTTTTATGGTTAAAAAACGGATTCCACTACCTGTTTTTATCATGGCTTCCTAATAGTGTATGACATGGACTTTTGTCACTTCTAATTTAGGATGTTATTTTTTCCACACAAGACATAGAACCGCTACTGTTTTCTAAGTAGTTCTGTGTTACATTTTTTCTGGTATAGCAATTATGATTGATAAAGTAATGGAAGTATGTTGATGTCATGACATTTCTTTAATGGTCAATTGCTTCTTTAAGACAGATCATAGAGGAGGATTTGTTTTACCTTTTATTTAAAGTGAAAAATTTTTTCGGTTGATAGCACTCTGAAATCTTCTTAAAATAAGTTAATAATATCCTCTCGTATTTAGTCTCTTTTACAAACTTGGAGCCAGATACCATATCAGCAGGAATAAGCTATTCTTAAAGCAATGTCGAACTTGCCAGTGCAAGCGAAGATGTTGAGAAAGTGAATGGGGGAAAAAGAAATAGTCTTTGAACTGCAAGATTATTTTTCCTTTCCCTTGATATAAAATAAATACATGAATGTGTAAAGTAACAATAAGTAAAATAAATTAAGCATGATGTGGGCTTAAAAATCATTGGTATTTCTATTGCATCTTAAACTTCTTTGAAATCAGTTACACTTCATGGAAGTATTGCCATTCTTGTTTTGTAATCACATTGTGCATTTTGGAATCTTTATGCCACTTGTACAAAAAAAAAGTAAAAATAATTTTATAATACGTGAAAAGGGGAAATGTAATTGTTTTATGCTGTTAGGAATAGTTGGCTTCCTAGTAAATGTAGAAAAAGAAGTTTGAACTCATAACAAGTTTTGCTTGTATATTTATACTCAAAAGTTTCTTCATTTTTAACCCCTTAATGTAGAAATAGAATCCCAGTGTTAATAAATAGCATTCTTCACATCCCCTGTTTATACAGCATTTCTCCCTTCCTGAAGTTTTTGTAGCATCTCTGACAAGTTGAAGCTTGTGTTGTAAGAAACCTTAAGAAATTCATCCAGTGCAGCCTTTCACCTTGAGAAAAGACAACTGAAGCCTCCTCAACACCTTGGTATTTATCCTGCTCTTAAAGATGTACAGAAAAGTTAAAACCATAGCAGGGTGAATCTGTGCTAACTGCTCCGGTGAGCTTTATTATCTGGCCCAAAGCCCCTCATTTGAGTGTCCTTATTGTCCTCTTTATTGTTCAGTGACTCTTAGAGCAAGTCTCCGTGCTAGATTCCTTGGGAGTTTAGAGTGCAAAGATGCTTTTTCCCCTCAAGAAAAAACTAGTTTTCTGTCTCTCTTGTGTAATAATGTTTTATATGTTGAAGACTAATTAGGCCATCCATTTGTAATTAGGCCACTTTGTCTTCCAGACTAAATAAGCCAAATATTAGCTTTATTATGGGTCCATTGATAATCCTTTAAACATTTGGCTTACATGGTATTTTCTGACCCTCTCCAAGTTCTCTAGCAAGCTCTTAAATTGGGCCACCAATTGTTTCCATCCATATGTTCATCTGACTTCTAAGTGGTCTAGCTATTAATTTCCAAGAGTTAAAGATATTTATGAACTCTCAAAACAAACAAACAAAACAATAGCCTGAGGTTGATCCCCTTTTTAGTTTTACATGTATTTAATGTAAACGATACATTTTGGGGTTTGTGTATCTATCTCTGTAACTAGACACATTTTTAGAGAAAAATTCCTATAAATTTGCAGTTCCTTTTTGCACCTGATACTTGGTGCAAAATATTTGGTTTTATCACACAGACAAAGTGGGAAGAGGCATGCTGGGAGCTGGCGCCTTAGAAAATTGTGATTGGTTGTTAAGTATGGGATCCGTGTGTTGGGGCACAGAGCTGAACAGTTTGAGAAGATCTGGCCTAGGGAGCTAAAACCACAGGGAAGAAAGAGCTGTTAAATAATTTCAAGTGGTATGTATCTTAGATTCAGCTGTAAATGATATGGCGATTGGATTGGAGGCTGGTGAGAAATGAAGGAGTCTGAGAAACTGATGAAATGATGTAGACCTTAGATAAGGCAGTGGGAGTTGGAATGAATAGGTATAGGTTCTAAAGGCTTGGTGACCATTTTGACAGGGCCGATGAAAAAGGCTGCTCTAGTGTGCCTCTCATCTTTTGGGCTTGGGCTTTTGAGTGCTGAAGAGGTCAGTTAAGGGAGGCAAGGGGTGTGAGGTAGTAAGATGGGGAATGACTTTGGTATTTGAGTTCCCTGTGGACTTGTAGGAAGAGACTAAAAGTTTTGGAATAGAGCTCAGGAGGGATGTTAGAGATGGAAATAGAGGTTGGTGATTGAAATCTTCAAGAGGCCATGTGAAGTAGGAAGATGGGGGCATAGATGAAGCCCTCAAGAAAGAATGGCGAGAGGAGGGGAAGCCAGGCAGCAAGCACGTCAAGCAGCCCAAGTTTGAAAGAGCAGAGCCTCAGCAGCCAAGGAAACATGGCCATGAAGCAAAGGACAGTTGAGAGTGAATGTCTCATTGCCACAGAAGTCTGGATGATTGGAGAACTTAGGGCAGCTTTCACTGAAGTGGGTCAGTGTCAAAAGCCAGATGACAGTGGCTTTAAGAGTAAACGAGAACAGGGAAATAGCTAACTGGTAACTACTTTGCTGCGAGTATCTTATTAGTTACCTCTCAGTTTTTCTGGTTAATTCTCATTTGAACCCAGTGAAGGAGATGTTTTGTAGATGAGAAATGAAGTCTCAAATAAATATTTGCCAAATTACAACAGTGAGTCAAAAATTATCTGCACTCCGGTTATATCAAAACTTCTGTTGGCCGTACTGTCTTATCAGCACTTTCTGTTCAAGGCTACTGTCTCCCCAGTTACTGCTGTGCAGGTGTGAACATGTTATACCAGTTCATTTGTAACTGTGGTATGAGCAAAAATGGATGCCCCAGTTTGATTTGCATGAAAGAAGAGCAGCGTGCAGTGATTCGTTTTTTGTGGTCTGAGGCTGTGCACATCCACACACTTCTGCCCACACTGTCGACACTCTGCAAAAACTTCATTTTGAGGTGTTAAAGCATCCTCTCAATAGTCCTAATCTTGGTCCATTGGACTTTCACCTGTTTGGTCCCCCGAAAGCAGCCGTATGAGGACGAAGATTCACTTCTAATGAAGAAGTAAAGACAGCGGTGCATTCGTGGCTCACAGGTCAGCCTAAAACATTTTTAAATGAGGGAATATGAAAGCTTATTGACAGATGGACAAAGTGTTTGAAAAACAAGGAGAGTATGTCGAAAAATGATTTATTTGTCTTTTCTAAAAGTTAATTACAATAAATTCTACAGCCAGAGTGCAGATAATTTTCGACTCACCCTGGTATACAACTAATAAGTTAAAGAGCCAGAATTCAATCTCTAATTCATTATTAGTCTTGAATTAGTTCTATGAATGTAATAAGATAGGATTGATCATTATTTTCTCAATAGTGAAATAAGGTGTGGCCCCCAAAGGACCAGTTTTCATGTATGTTTTATGAAACAAGACTAATCACCTTCTCTCTGTGTTCTGTGTTAATCATAAAAACCCTGCTTCCAGTGTTACTCAGATGATCATGTGATTGCATGATAACATAGCAACATGAAATAAACCAGATAGGTGTGTATGATGAAGTATATCATGGTCATTAGGATTAAGACTCTTTTGTGACAAGCATATACACACACTTCATAAACACATACAGTTGGCTCTATCGTAAGGCAAATTTCATAGCAATGAAAGGGTTTTAAGTACTATATAAAACAAATGGTAAAGTGTTTTACATAGGATAGATTAGTGAAGGCTTCTCTTTGTTAATGTGTTCCCAAGACCTATGGTAACTAAACTGTGACTGATATCTAATGAATGTCTAGGTGTCAGTAACTAATAATAAAATAATTAATTGTAAATAGTAAAATAACATTATGCTCGTAATAGTAAATAGTATAAAATACTATAACCATCATAAAAAAGTCCGTGGTTTGTAGAGAAGGCAGCAATGGCTGAGCATTTTCTATGCAAATAATAAAGAAGTGTAATTTATAGAGAACTTTTGCAAGAACGTAGTTCCTGTCCTCCTGTGGCTCTCTCCCAGAGGTTTGCAAGCTTTGAAGCTGCTTCTTGGTGATATTCTATGGTGTTCAAGGGAAGAAAAATCATAGAAATTCTGGGTGTGGATTTCTAGTCAATTTTGGAAAGTTTCTTGAAGTAGGACTTCAAAAACGGTGGAAACAAGTAGTGTGGCATTACAGATCATTATAGAAAAAGCTTTAAGAAGAAAAATAAACAAAAGAAGTTGTTTCTGAGAGCCCAACACTTAAATACTGAAGTTTGCTTTTTGTCTGAAAATGTGGGGAAATCCCTTCTTTCAAAAACTTATTGGCAGTGTTAAATTGCGTTTTTCTACCCATAAAATGCAAATTGACTGGAATCTGACAGTTAACTTCTTTCCTAGACATTCAAGTCTTTTAGGAAATTTTGACTGGTTTTCCTCTTTTGGTTTAGGATGGACCCTTGAACTTTTTTTTTTTTTTGGAAGCGATTCTAGTCATGTTTGAGTTTGTATCACAGGAAAGAGGTTTTAAATGACCTCTTTATGAATGCAGTCGCTGCTACTTCCATTCTCATTTCCCTTGATCTCAGCATGGCTTTTGACACTGTCAACCGTGCTATCATTTCAGAGGGCTTGAGGGAATTTCCATCCTTAAACACTCAATTTTACATCAAAATACACTTGAGAAACAGAGTTTTGTTGGCAAATATTTTATCTAAATGGTTTTTTCAAGAATACTGAAAATTCTGATTAAAACAATAGCATATAGAGGTCTGATTATTTTAATTTAGTTTTGGGGACGTTTTCCACTTTATCCAGCTACCAGAAGCTGTTTTTAAGGAGGTGTTTGGCTTCCAGTCTGTCTGGTTTGCCATGATCATAGATGGCTGCTCGTGTAAGTACACACCTTCTGTCCTACTTCAGCGAGTAACATGACAAACCAATGGAGCTTCATTTTGGATCAGTACGTACCTGGCACTGTTTAGCTGTGGTGTCTTGTTGACATGAAAGTAGTAATTTCCATACCCAACAGCGTGTTACAACATTAATCTGTTAGTAATGTCTGAGCTATCTGATTTTTCTCCTAGTGAATGTGCTTAAAGACTGAGTTTTTTTCTTATGCTCGTTAAAGAGAGGTGTTCACAGGTAAATTCTGGCTTTGAGGTCTAGTGCACCCCAAACTTGAATTTCAGTGTTACACCATAAATAGAGCTCTTGTTCCAGGATTATTAGTTATAAAGCTGATGCCAGCTTTGGCCCTTAAAAATGTCCTTCTTTGGCACATTATGTTAAGCACATTATTAAGACTTGGAACTGTCTTTCAAAAATATGACTACATTTGCTTCCTGTTTATCCCTGACTTAGAAGTTTGGTTTTTGCTCTAAATTGCCTCTGGACTTGACAGCTCTTCTTTCCACCTGGCTGTTCCAGTAATCCTTCAAGGTGTAGGAGTGTGCAAAAGTGAGAGGACTTCACTCCCAAACTAGACTCTGGTATCCTTTGAGCAAACGAAGAGATGATGGTTGTGGTAGCCAGTGACTTAGGTGTCCTGAGTAGATTGCTTGATTTAATTTTGAAATGTTTCTTCTTGGCCACTATAATTATTTGGAGCCCATCACTACAGGTTTCAGAACTATACATTTTCAATAGTGATACTGAGTTTACTAAAAATGATATACATTAAAAGCACTTTACCTTTTTTGGTATTAAGCTGCATGAGCTGCTTGTGTATCTTGGAGATTAATCCTTTGTCTGTTGCTTCATTGGCAAGTATTTTCTCCCATTCTGAGGGTCGTCTTCTTGTCTTGTTTATGGTTTCTTTCACTGTGCAAAAGCTTTTAAATTTCATGAGGTCCCATTTGTTTATTCTTGATTTTATCTCCATTCTAGGACGTGGTTCAGAAAGGATCTTGGTTTGATGTATGTCATAGAGTGTTCTGCCTGTGTTTTCCTCTAGGAGTTTTATAGTGTCTGGCCTTACATTTAGGTCTTTAATCCATTTTGAGTTTATTTTTGTGTATGGTGTTAGGAAGTGTGCTAATTTCATTCTTTTACATGTAGCTGTCCAATTTTCCCAGCACCACTTATTGAAAAGGCTGTCTGGCAGAAGACCTAAATAGACATTTCTCCAAAGAAGACATACAGATGGCCAACAAACACATAAAAAGACGCTCAGCATCACCAATCATTAGAGAATTGCAAGTCAAAGCCACAATGGGGTATCACCTCACACCAGTCAGAATGGCCATCATCAAAACATCTAGAAACAATAAATGCTGGAGAGGGTGTGGAGAAAAGGGAACTCTCCTGCACTGTTGGTGGGAATGTAAGTTGGTACAGCCACTATGGAAAACAGTTTGGAGTTTCCTTTAAAAACTAAACATAGAACTACCATATGATCCAGTAATCCTACTACTGGGCATATACCCAGAGGAAACCATAATCCAAAAAGAAACATGTACCATAATGTTCACTGCAGCAGTATTTGCAATAGCCAGGACATGGAAGCAACCTAAATGCCCATCAACAGATGAATGGATAAAGAAGATGTGGCACATATATACGATGGAATATTACTCAGCCATAGAAAGGAATGAGTTGAAGCTATATGTAATGAGGTGGACAGACCTAGAGTCTGTCATACAGAGTGAATTCAGCCAGAAAGAGAAAAACAAATACTGTATGCTAACTCATATATACGGAATCTAAAAAAAAAAAAAAATTGGTCCTGATGAACCCAGTAACAGGGCAAGAATAAGGATGCAGATGCAGAGAATGGACTGGAGGACACGGGGTTGGGGGGATGGGGGGCGAAGGGGAAGCTGGGACGAAGTGAGAGAGTAGCATAGACATATATACACTACCAAATGTAAAATAGCTAGTGGGAAGTTTCTGTATAACAAAGGGAGATCAACTTGATGATGGGTGATGCCTTAGAGGGCCAGGACAGGGAGGGTGGGATACGGGGACATATGTATAAATACAGCTGATTCATGTTGGTGTACCTCAAAAGCTGGTACAAGAGTGTAAAGCAATTATAGTCCAATAAAGAGCTTTAAAAAAAAAGCATTTTACCATAAAATATTGTTTATTCATAATGAATCCTGTACAAAATTGCATACTTCTTTGTTATAAGACAAGTTCAATATTTTATGAAGAAATAAGTTGAAAAAGCTGAGCTACTGTTGGGGACTCTGACTATGAAAAGCAAATGTGATTATCTTGGATTCAGGTCATTGATTACAAACATAGCAGTCTGAATTTTTTAGAGGGGAAAAAAGTAGATCTGAGAAATTGTCCTTTAGACTTTCTTGGATTTCTGAAGAAGAAAAAGGGGAGGAAAAGACTAAAAGAAACTTAATAAAATCCTGGCATTGGAACAGGGCAGGATTAAGTCATTTTTAAATGAATGAACACAGCTAATTCCAGCAGCCAGTGTTCCATTTAGAAAAAGCTGTTGGTAGCCCATTGCCTTAGACTATGAATGGAAGTTGAGGGCACTTTTTCAGTGAAGTGGACCTGATATAATTGGAATGGATCCAACAAGGTTTTCTACTGGAAACAAGGTGGTGTCTCATAAGTAAAGATAGTACAAATAGACATGGTCTAAGTGGACCTAAAAGCTGTGATTCTTCATGTGCAGTACTACCATTTTTTTTTAAAGCTCTTTATTGGAATATAATTACTTTACACTGTTGTGCCAGTTTTTGAGGTACACCAACGTGAATCAGCTGTATTTATACATATATCCCCATATCCCACCCTCCTTGTCCTGGCCCTCTAAGTCATCACCCATCATCAAGTTGATCTCCCTATGTTATGCAGCAACTTCCCACTAGCTGTTTTAGGTTTGGTAGGGTATATATGTGAATGCTACTCTCTCACTTCATCCCAGCTTCCCCTTTGCTCCCCCCACCCCCCACCACCCCATGTCCTCAAGTCCATTCTCTACATCTGCATCTTTATTCTTGCTCTGTCATTGGGTTCATCAGTACCATTTTTTTAGATTCCATATATATGAGTTAGCGTACGGTATTTGTTTTTCTCTTTCTGGCTTACTTTGCTCTATATGACAGTCTCTAGGTCTATCCATTTCATTACAAATAACTGCATTTCATTCTTTTTTATGGCTGAGTAATATTCCATTGTATATATGTGCCACATCTTCTTTATCCATTCATCTGCTGATGTGCATTTAGATTGCTTCCATGTGCTGGCTATTGTAAATAGTGCTGCAATGAACATTATGGTACATGTTTCTTTTTGGATTATGGTTTTCTCTGGGTATATGCCCAGTAGTGGAATTACTGGATCATATGGTAGTTCTATTTTTAGTTTTTTAAGGCACCTCCAAACTGTTTTCTATAGTGGCAATACTACCTTTTTTAAAGGAAGAATTTCTTGACTCTGGGGAAGGAAAAGAAAAACATCATTGCTAACTTGCCCGTAAAGTATTTAACACAATAATAATAGAGGCTATGATTGGCTCTATATTGTTTCCTGAAATGTATGACTAATGTACAGTCATAATTGTAATGGCAATTCAATTTAATCCTTTCAGCTACTTTCATGAGTTAAGTGGTAGGATCCCCATTCTCCAAATGAGGAAACAGACTCAGGAATGGTGAGACTTGTCCTAGGTCCTGTAGTAGACCTGAGATTTGAACCCAAGTCAGCCTCTTTTTGCAGTCTGTGCTGTGTGGCTGACTTTCTCCAATTGTACCAGTCACACAACCTTTCCTGTCTTGGGTACTCCTTGATGAGAGGTCACTTGCAAGCCCTACTTGTTAGTAGCTGTTTCTCCAGCTCATCTAGTACCAGTGGCTTTGGCATCTGGGTTGTGTACTTTATATACCTGTTACAAAGATGATGAGAACAATTTATAAACACTGCTTTTGCCTTATCTGTGGAAGGAGGTACTTTTAATTCATTCTTTCCCTGTAGTGTATTGTAGTAGGTCCCCAAAGAAACAGGCTCAACTCCATAAAAATAATTTTCCTTTATTTTTCTTTATGACTGTTGATAAAAACTGAGATGAATAAATATATCAAAACTTCTTGACCTTTTCCTGCTCCCTTGGAAAATTTAAGAAGTTATGGAAGCTCAATGTAATTAATGCAAAAATAGAGCAAATTGTTAAATTTTATGAATTATTTGCTAGAAGGATTCAAGTGAAAATTTAACTATATGGATGCTAAAGTAGCACTTTAGATATAAAATGTGGACTGGAAATAAACATAATTGAACTAGCATGAGGACATTAAGTGATAAAATGAATGTTTTTATTGACTAAGGGTGAGTAGTTGGACTATTATAGTTAAAATCTCAATCAAAGCATCTAAGATATTTAAGACTTAAATGTGACTTTGATATAGCCTCTGGTGACATTTGAGGCATTTCTAGACAAAACTGAATCATTTACATGGCATCTTATTATGGAAGAAATTTTGCTTGATTCACTGTCAACCCAGATTATTATTTTTTTCTTAAAGCAAGTGATCCACCAGTATTTATGATGTCTGTCATATTTTAAAAGGACATTATAATTGGTGCTATTTTAAATGAAGTTAAACATTTCCAAGTCTGTATATATATATATATATACATATATATATATATATGAGTACAAATGGATATGTACACACAGCTGTTTGAACCTTCAGCTAAAATCAAAATTAGTGGGACATTGTAACATTAATGAGAAAAGCCTAATTCATGTTATATATTATAAGAATTAAGCCAGAATTTATAATACTGTTAATATGTTCTAGAGTTAATTTAAATTTAACACATCAAGAATGATCCGATATCTTATATAATTGATCAACAGAAAATGTGCGTGTTTGTAAGTCTCTTAAATATTATAGTATGAATTCCAATGTGGGAAACATCTTAATCTCCATTCAAGTATGGAAGTCTGCAGTGAAAAAGTCTGGTGATTCTAAGTAGGTTATAGAGAAAAAAGGGAGAGGTACAAATCTCTGAACAGAATGATCTGGTAGGTGCAGAGGGCTTTTTTTATATAAGCTCTCCTGCTTCTCCAACAGATTGGGTGTGGTAGGCTATCTCTTTCATCTTAATCATGGAGAAGCAGACCTAAATCACTTAAAAAAAATTTTTTTTTTCTCATATCTTTAATGGAGTATAATAACTTTACAATGTTATGCCAGTTTCTGCTGTACAACAAAGGGAATCAGCTGTATGTATACCTTTATCCCCATATCCTCTCCCTCTTGAGCCATCCCTATCCCACCCTTCTAGGTTGTCACCAAGCATCCAGCTGAACTCCCTGTGGTATGCAGCAGCTTCCCACTAGCTATTTTACATTTGGTAGTGTGTATGTCAATGCTACTCTCTGTTTGTCCCCGCTTCCCCTTCTCCCTGTGTTCTCAAGTCTGTTCTCTACGTCTGTGTCTTTATTCCTGCCCTACCACTAGGTTCATCAGTAGTGTTTTGTTAGATTCTATATATCTGTGTTAGCATGTGGTATTTGTTTTTCTCTTTCTGACTTACTTCACTCTGTATGACGGACTCTGGGTCCATCTACCTCACTACAGATAACTCAATTTCGTTCCTTTTTATGACTGAGTAATATTCCATTGTATATATAAATCATCACTTTTCTTGATGGCAGTTTGTTACATCTGTAAAGTTCTGGTGATCTGTGAACAAGACTGACCACATTTTAATCATTTTCTCATCAGTTTCTATCACATGGCACCAAATATAATAGTCGTATAATAATGATTTCTTGGATACGTGTAAAGACATATAGAGAGGCTATGCATAAGTTGTTTCAAAGGATTAGGTTAATTAATCTCTAGGGTTAGAAAGTGTTGAGTCATTTGTTTAGCCAATTAAGAATGGAAAGAAAGTATTTACATCTGTCCACCAGCTGCATGTTCAGTCACTGTGCTTCTTTTCATTCTGTTTTCTCTTTGGGCTAGACAGATACTAAGCATGTGTATGATGTGTTTAAATTCAGTCTTCCAGGAATTTCATATCAATTCCAAATCTAAGGGAAAATAATAGTGGCTACAGAAGAGGGCCTAAGCAGGGTTCCAATGATCTCATCACACTTACTACAAATGTAAGTCAGAATGCTAATATGAATGTTGAAATGTATCTAAAATTCTGGAATTAGGTGTGAAAATGGGGCTCCTTTGAGCCACAAGGTTATGTGGCACTCAGCACAGAAACTGAAGGCTTCTGGACAGTTTTCTCTTACAATATAGTTTATATTGGCAAGGAAAGAAAGAAAAGAAGAAGAAGAACGAACTGGATGCGTTATTAAATACTGCTTTGTCCTTAAAAAAAATTAGCTCTGGAGGACACATTCCATCTGTCCAATTGTGTACGCACTGTATTTGGTGAGGGGTGCATATTCAGTTGCAGTGTAGTTTCAAAAACTTATTTCAGAGACAGATTTTCTCTCCCCTTCGATTCCTATAGAATTATTATTGATTTACTCCCAATGTCTGGGAATTTAAAATTGGGAATCTTAGATGAGTATTATTCTCCATTCGGTTCATCAGAGTTGTCTTTTAATCATTTCAAGTGAAGATTACAAAACTGTCAATTGGCTTATGAAGCATGTATAACAATCAAATATAACTGAATACCCAACTGTAGGGTTCTGAGATTGTTTACGTATGTTACAACCACTTACCCTTTCTGCTGCCCATCTATCGCACATGTACACGTACACCTCGTAGTATCCCATTGTATCAAAATCCATACCATTCAATCAGTTTTTTCTGGATTGGGCTTTTCATTCAGTGCATGTTATTTCCAAAAAGTCAAATATTAAGAGGTTTTCTTCACATGGTTAATTTTAATTTGCCAGTGGGAGGGGTGGGAATGTCTCCTTATAGCATTGGAGTTTATTGGTTACTGGATGAATTGAAGATGCAGACAGATGTGGAGAAGGTGGTTACTCAAAATATTTTAAGCACTGGGTATCTGGGCACATCGAAGAATTAAATTCTTCAGACTTTTCCCCCACAGTTTGTTTCAGCTTGTTACTTCTTTTCTAATTACAAACTCCATATAGTACTGCACTGTCCAGTATGGTAGCCACTAGCTCCATGTGACTCTTTAGATTTAAATTAATAAAATGAAATGAAATTAAAAATAGTTTCTCAGTTGTACTAGCCACATTTCAAGGACTTAGTAGCCACATGGAGCTAGTCAGTACTATAATGAACATTGTAGGTCATAGAACATTTCCATCATCCAACATAGATAGTCCTTTTGGACATCACTGATTGACCATATTCTCAGATTTCCATATGCTTTCCCTGTCTGCACTTCCAGTCTTGATCTTACAGTCCCAGAATGTTCTGCCTACATAATTGTCCTTTCTTTTTAAAAGAACGGAGAGCTGAGTTTCAAGTGGTTTTCATCTTTTTAGTGTACTTTGCATAGTATTTGCTGTAGGTGCTCTTTCTTAATAATTACAGTAATTCTCCCATATTCTGAATATATATTAAAACATTTTTCAGTAGGGCTATGATGAAGTGTGTTTTCACCACTCCTCTTTGGTGGTGTGGTTCAGTTCCTTGGTTTTAATTCATAGAAGCACCACTGCTGCACAGTAAATTATATTGAAATAAGTGTGGCATGTCATGACATAAATATTCTCTGAAAATGAGGAAAAACAAGTTTGACACTCAGGTGGCTAATACATCACTCAGATATTAAGAAATGGATTGTACTGTTGTTGACAGGAAACAAGGGGATAGAAGATGATTGCAATAATATAAAAGTAGAGGAAAGAAAAAAAAATCAGGGATTATTATTATTAGCTCATTTGCCTTGTTTTGCTGTTTATATGGGTGAAAATGTAGACCATTGGCAGGTGACCATTGTTTGAGTGTTACCTTTTCCGGTTCCTCCCTGACTAGTGTGTCATGTCTTTCTGCAAGTGTTTGATGTTGGCAGTATTTATCTGTGCTCTTCTGTGGATTTTCTCATTTGCATTGCATTCATTTATTGAATTCATGCATCCTCCACTGTGTCATTTCCCTTTCATACTTCAGTTTTGTTCTGCTTTTCCCATCAATGCAGGATTATAATTCTTAACTCTCAAATGCATTGGATATTCAATAGAGAAGAGTCAGTAAAAATCGCCCCCCTCCCCCCATTTTTTTTTTTTAAAGTAGCAGACATTTCTCCTTTCCTACTGTGGAACAACAGAGAAAACAGAGGGCGTTCTTGGAAGTGAAAGATATGGGGTGAACTGGAAAGTGTCTTGAGGGGTGGTGTCAAGAAAGCTGTCAGGACTGCCTGCATTTGAAAGTAAATGATGGAATTAAGAAAATCTGTTGACTGTGGCCAACAGTAACTAGGAATTCCTAAAGCTGGCTGCTATCAACCCATCAATTCAAAAGCAATCTGTGTGTTTGCCTCTTCCTTTTGGCCAGAGTGGCAGAGCAGCAGACTCCCAAGAGGAGGAGTATTTCTCAACAGTTTGCTGTATTTGGGATGCCATCATAATTTAATCACTGATACCAAAAACTGTACAATGAAAAACATTGTGAGACAGTGATTGGCACCTAGAGTCACTTATTATTTTGTCAAGAGTTTGACATGCCAATCAATCGCATGAGCAATGTATGCTTGCTTGAAATTGATCACGAAACGCCTCATGTTAAGCATCTTGATATCTTTTGCTAACGTACATCATTTCTGGGCTTTAGAGCTTTCACCCATGCTTCTATGTTGTAACTAAGGGGGAAATGAAAAAAAGGTATCAGCTAATGAAATCATTTTACAGCAGAATAATACTTTTTATGATGGACTCCAGAGTGGGTTGTCACACACTGACCTCATTATTTATTTTCTCCATGATTATCAAAGCAAAATGAGCTTACTATGGAGAATTTTTAAATTACAAGGAAATGTAAAGACAAAAATAGGTAATTCTACCAATCATGACAGTACTGTTTTTAATTTGGAAGTATTTCCTTCCATCTTTTCAAATTACCTGAGGATACTTTGAAAGACTGTCTTTAAAAAGTTAGTTTACCATATCTAATATCATTAAATATTATTTAAAAGTATGGTTTTAATAGTGTATAGTATGTGAATATACAGTAGTTTAATCCTCTGTGATTGGCTATTTAGATAGTTTCCTATGTGTTTACGATCATACATGAACCTGTGATGAACATTTTAATGTTTATTTCATATGAAATGTTTGCATTCCTCTGATTATTATATGCGGTGGAATTATGATGTAGATATGTGCATCAAAGAAACTTGACATGTAGTTGACTCTTGATCAATACATGGGTTGGGGCACTGACCTCTAGGTGGTTGAAAATCCACGTATAACTTTTGACCCCCCCCCCCAAACTTAACTAATAATAGCCTACTGTGGACTGGAAGCTTTACTGAAAACATAACCAGTCTATTAACACATATTTTGTTTGTTATATTTATATGTACATGTATTTTATACATTCATTATATATCTAGCTTTTTCTAAAATGTTTTCACTATTCTAGGCAACATGTGGTTCCTCTGTAAGTTTTTTCAAATTGTTGCAAACCTCCCCCCAAATTTCCAATATATTTATTGAAAAAAATCTGCTTATAAGGGAACCAATGCAGTTCAAACTCGTGTTGTTCAAGGGTCAACTGTGTATCGACAGACTGATTTCCAGCAAGTGTGCCATCATTTCTGTTAGCAGTGTTTGAGGGTGATATCGTTCCATTATATCTTTGTTAACTAATAAGGATTTTTTAAATAAATTTATTTATTTATTGGCTGCATTGGGTCTTCATTGCTGCACATGGGCTTTCTCTAATTGGGGTGAACAGGGACTTTTCTTCATTGTGGTGTATGGCCTCCTCATTGTGGTGGCTTCTCTTATTGTGGAGCACGGGCTCTAAGCACATGAGCTTCAGTAGTTGTGGCACACGGACTCAATACTTGTGGCTCATGGGCTCTAGAGTACAGGCTAAATACTTGTGGCACATGGGCTTAGTTGCTCCGTGGCATGTGGAATCTTCCCAGCCCAGGTATCAAACCCGTGTCTCCTGCATTGGCAGGCAGATTCTTAACCACTGCACCACCAGGGAAGCCCTACATATCTTTTATTATTGAATAAACAATTTTTATATTATCTCATTTCTTCTGTCATTTAATGGGCTCTATCTACTTTTATGTTAGAACTTCAGTGATCACTTATCAAGGGTATAACCATTTATACTCTTAATACTTTTTAAAGTTTTACTTTTGCTCCATAATTGTTTTTATTTTAGGATATATGCATTTTTCTTTTCGTATGTTTAAATTTGTAAACGTTTCCTTTTGAAATTTCGTCACTTTTACAGTTGAGAAGTGATTCTTCCCTGGAGAAGATAAGACATATACTAACATTTTAAAATATGTTAGATTATTTTATTTTTTTACCCCTAACTTTGCTGTAGTGCTGAAGTTATACTGATGTCTGATGAGATGTGGCTTTGACTCTGACTCTTAGTACAATATGTGGGATGTAGTGGGTGCTAAAGAGAAAACTGAATGTTCTGAATGATTACATGGCATATATTAGGATTCAGGCTTGGTTTTTTTGGTCTGCCATATGTCAGTGTTTGTATTTGAATCATGTTGCTTTAATTACTATACTTTTATAATATATTAGTATCTGGTAAGGGGGGAAAGACTTCATTTACTTCTCTTCTCTAAATTTTCTTTGAAATTCTGACCTATTTATTTTTCTAGGTAAACCTTGACATCACTTGTCAAGTTAATGGATATCCATTTGGCTTTTTTATTAGGGATTGGCAAGGATTGGTATTTCTAAAATATCTCATCTTCCCATTAAGGAATATAATAAATAAATAAATAAAACATACATACATTCAGTCATTCTTTTATGTCCTTGAGAAGAATTTGGCAGTTCTCTTAAGATTTAATGAAAGTGCTTCTTAAATCTTATCTGCTCCTTTAAGACTGTATGATAATTATGCTTTTGCAACTTACAGTTTATTAGTTTAAAAAACTATCCTTCTGTTCCTTATTTTGCTTTCTAGTTCTTTTACTAAAACCTATTTTTTATTGAGGTAAAATTCACACAACATAAAATTAATTATTTTAAAGCGAGCAGTTCAGTGGCATTTAATATAGTCACAGTGTTGTACAACTAGCCTCTATCCAGTTCTAAAACATGTTCATCACTCTATAAAGAAACACTCTTTCCATTAAGTATTTACTTCCCATTTACTTCCCATTTCTCTTGTCCTTGCCCTTGGCAACCACCAATCTGTGTTATGTCTCTATAGATTTAGCTATTCTGGATATTTCCTGCAAATAACATCATATCATATATCACCTTTTGTGACTGATTTCTTTCACTGAGCGTAATATTTTTGAGTTTCATCCGCACTGTAGAATATATCAATACTTTCCTTTTAATGGTTGAATGATATTCCATTGTCTGTATACACCACAATTTTATTATCTGTCTGTCCGTTGATGGATGTTTAGGTTCTTTCTACCTCTTAACTCTTGTAAACGGTGCTGCCATGATTGTATTTGTGCATGTATTTGTTTGCATACTTGTTTTCTATAACAGACACACACACACCCCCCCCACCACGAGTGGAATTTCTGGGTACTACGGTGACCCTGTGTTTAAATTTTTGAGGAGCTGTCAAAATCTTTTCCACAGTGGCTGAACCGTTTTGCATTCTCACTGGTAACATACGAGGGTTCCAATTTCTCTATATACTTGCCAATACTTGTGTTTTTTTTTCTTGTTTTTTTGTTTGTAAATTATAGCCATCCTGTTAGGTGTAAAGTGGTATCTCATTGTGGTTTTGATTTGTGTTTCCTTAATGAAGAATGAATGTTGAACATATTTTAATGTGCTTCTTGGGCAAAACCTATTGTTTTGAATTCAGTTTATTGCTACTAAATTATTTTTACAATTTTAAAATTTGGATACATTTTGTATAATTTGCATCATTCACTGAGACATTTATATTTAACTTTCAACCTTTAAGTCCTTTTTTGCCATAGCCTCTTCATTAATTTTGATTCATTTCCCAGTTAACTGGAATATATCATCAAGTAATTTTTAAGGGATTTTTGGCTACATTTTCTGAGCCCTTGAATATCTGATTTTTTTATTATCATACAACTTGGCTTGTTACAAAAATCTTGGCTTACAAACTTTCTTCTCTTAATTAAATTATTGTAAGTGTTGCTCATTTATCTCTCTCAGGGTATTTGAATTGCAAGGGAGATATTGATGCCAACCAGAATTTTGTTTCTTTGAAGATAAGCTGTTTTTTTCAGGGGTTTGCAGGTTTCTTTCTTCCCCCTAGGGCCCTGTATTAAAAACCTTTATCCAGGGTATATGAAGGTATGTGAGAATGTTTCTTTAGTTTCATGTGGATCATGATGTACTCTCCTGATTTGCATCCTCCTTGCCCCCTTTTAAATTCAGGTTTTGTCTTTAAATCTCTGAAGTTTTTCTTCAGTTTTGTCCTTGAGTTTGCTTTTATTCCAGTTGTTCTTTTTTTTCCCCTCCCATTGTAATGTGTGTAATTGTAAATCTGTTTTCTATTCATCATCATCATCTTCTCATCGTTTTCAATTCTTTGTCTTCTTCTAAGTTCTGGATGGCAGTGCAGCATTGCTCCCTGTATTAGTGCTGTGATTTTCTGCCATGCTCATTGCACAGTTTGCCATATGCCGTGCCGTTTTATTTTTCCTCTTGCTTGTTGGTTTCCTTTCTTGCCATGCCTAACCTTTTCCAGCCTCTCAGCCCTTTGTCTTTACATGTCTTCTTAACGTTATTTCAAAGACTACGTGGCCAGGAAATGGGAGGACTAGAGTGTAACCCTAGGCCCATGTGACTGGAAACCCATGCTCTTGTAGTTTTCATTTTTAAAGGAAAATGACACTTATAAAAACAACTTAAAGAAGAAGAATGATAGAATGTTCCTGCTTGAAAATCTTGGTTACCAAGAGCTTTATCCTATAAAAGACTCACAAGTAAAGAGTCATAGATGCTTTACAATTTCATATCGCAGATGCTGTGTACCTGTTAGGGCATTGTCTTATACGTAAATGTAGAGTATGTCTTTCTAGCAAACAGATGAACTAATAAAGGAAGAGGGGAAATTTCACCCTATACCTGAATCTTTTCTGTGTTTGTGATGAATACCTTTGCTTATATTTTTTGAGCATTCCAGCATGTTCCGCAGACATCTCATTTTGGTAGTTTGTAAAGTGGGGAGAGCATGAGCTTGAGAATGTTTTACGGATGTGAGTTTGCATAGCTGTTCCATCACTTTTGAATTGTGTGAGCTTGACCAACCTTACTTAACCTCTGAGCCTGAGTGTCACACTCTGTAAAATCCTGTGTCTAGAGAGTTTGAGGATTGAATGAGATGAGGATACATTTATGAACCTAGAACAGCACTTGGTGTATGGTAGCACTCAGAAATCATATTTCTTACTCAGCTTTCATCTGGTGAATGCTGTGAATCAGGCACCGTGCTAGGTCCTAGAGACTCAGCTATGAATATGACATATCCCTACCTTCAAGGAATGCAGAATTTAGGAGGATATGCAGGAAAGGAAACCGGCAGTAATTATAATATTCTATAATAAGACTGAACTAGAGAGAGACTCTGCTTCTCTTATGTACCTTTTTACTGCAGCACCTAGCATGGTTCCTGACCCCTGTATGCCCTTGACTGTGGTTGAATCATTGATTTACTCTGTGAATGCTAGGATGCATAAGTGAGGAATGGCCAGGATAGAGGTTTACCAGAAGACAGGTAGGAGGAGCACAGAAGGGGGCCCTTATTTAGTCAGGGAAGATTTTTAAGTAGAAGTTATACTTAAGCTAAAGTTTTTGCCTCCCTTTTCCCTTTGTAAATTGGATTAAATTTGTGCTCTACCAAGGGACTTGGTATTTCAAGGAACCTTGCTACAGTATCTTTTTGGTAAAATGAAATCTTTTGTAATGCGAATAATCACTCCCTAATTTATATGTGGAGCAAGTTAAGATTTTTGTATGTCAGTTTTTTTTTTTCTCTTTTCTTTTTTCAAAAGATGGGCACAATGGTCTATCTTTGCAATAAGTAAAAACATCCTTACAGTAATTGAATGAGAAATTGATTGAATTTAATCTTCATTCTTCCACATTCTGTAGAGAATAAAGAAGCATTTTTTAAATGTATAAATGCCCTTACTGAAGTGAGTAAAGAAGGCATATTCATGTAGATTTCATTGGAAGTTAAGACTTTTCTGAGTCATTATAAAGTCAGTTGATCTTTATGAGTCACTTCTCCAGGACTCAGTTTCCCCATGTGCAAAATGTGGAATTTGGACTAGAGTATTTTTAAATTCTGTTGCAGCTTTAAAATTCTCTGGAAGGAAAAGAGAAAGATTAATGACAAACTTATCTTATAATTAGGGTAGTAAATTACAAATAGTATGCTAAGAGATAGAATTGAAAATGACTCTTAAATTTTTTTTAATTATAGATAATTATAATTCCATTAGATTTTTAGAAGGCGCCAGGCAGTCATTTAAAAGAAAATGAGATTCTGGATAGGTTCCTTTGTACAAATACTGTACTTGATTGACCCTTTTATATGGATACCCATTCTATTGGATTAAGGGCCCACACTACTCCAGTATGACTTATTTTAACTTAGGTAATATATCTACAAGGACTCTCTTTCCAAATAAGATCACATTCTGAAGTCCTGGGAGCTCAACATATGAATTTAGAGGGGTGAGAGGTAATGAAATCAACCCATAGCACCTTCTGTGAATACTCTGTTTATTCTTGTCCTTTCTAATAGGTTAGCTGTGACACAGATATAGCACATGAACTGGGAGAACTCCCTCCTGTACCCGTGACAAGCATCACTAATTGATCATGGCAAATTTTCCCATTAATTATAGAAGCAGACCCAAAACAGTTCATCAAAGTAGGCCATAAAATAAAACCTGTTTGCTATGTAGATAGATTTACATAGCCAATAAGAAGAAAAGCAATTATCATATAAATACTTTAAGAAAATTTTCACTTGAATAATATTGAACTGCTTTAATGAATTGGAGAAAGCTTGTGTGTATTCCTACACCCTAAATAAATTCTAATTCAAAGTTGGGTCATGATATAAGAATATATTTAGTTACAATAAATAGCAAGAGGCAAAGTTCTGAAGAAAAAATATGAATGTGAATAAACAATAGAAAGTCTACTTTTTATTAATCTCCTGCCCTTGGCACTTTTCTTCTCTAAAGGGTATTTACAATAATATAAATAGCCTCAGGGTGTACTACATTCTGAGTATTTAAATTTTGTTTCAACATTAAACAAAACATACTTTTATCAAAATTGGTATTTTTATTTATTGGTTTGGGGAGATTTTGTGTATTGTCTCATCTTTGTTTAGAAATACATTAAAATGGTGTAACCTAAGGAATAAGGCATATGTAAGAGTATTATGTCACTTTCCCATTCATTCATTTATTCTTCATTCATTCATTCACATATTTATTTTGAACATTATGGACACTATATTGATATATCAGTAATACCTTAGAACCACATGCCACTTAGCCACGTGTGCCTATGGACCACTTAATATGTAGCTAGTCAGAACTGAGGTATGCTGTACAGACAAAACATATGCTGGATTTCAGAAACTTAAAAAAAGAGTATAAACTATCTCCAGTATTTTTCTGTTGATTCTATATTGAAATAATGTTTTGAATAAATTAGAATAAATATATTTTAAAATTTAACTCAGCTATTCCTTTAAAATTTTTAATGTGGCTACTAGAAAATTTAAAATGTCTTGTATGGCTTGCATTGTCTTTCTTTTAAAATTTTATTGAAGTATGGTTGATTTACAATGTTGTATTTATTTCCAGCTGTACAGCACAGTGACTCAGTTACACATATGTATTTTGTTCATATTCTTTTCCATTATGGTTTATCACAGGATATTGAACATAGTTCCCTGTGCGACACAGTAGGACCTTGCTGTTTATCCACACTATGTATAATACTTTGCATCTACTAATCCCAAACTCCCAATCCTTCACTCCCCACCAACCCTTGCAACTGCAAGTCTGTTTTCTATGTCTGTGCGTCTGCTGCTGTTTTGTAGATAAGTTCATTTGTGCCATATTTTAGATTCCACATGTAAGTGATACCATATGATGTTTGTCTTTCTCTTTCTGACTTACTTCACTTAGTGTGATAATCTCTAGGTCCACCCATGTTGCTGCAAATGGCATTATTTCATTCTTTTTAATGGCTAATATTCCATTGTATATATGTACCATCTTCTTTATCCATTCATCTGTCAGTGGACATTCATTTTGTTTCCATGTCTTAGCTATTGCGCATAATTGGCTTGCATTGTATTTTTGTTGGGCAGGGCTACCATAGAGTTAAATAAGCAAGTCACTTGTTGAGTACTGATGTGCCCGCTCTGACAGTGCGTAAATACACTAATGGTGGGTGGTTCATTGATAGCTCTTACCTGTGAGACAACCGTTGACATATATGAAACAGCAGACTTTTCTTTACCTTTATCCATCAACATAAGAATGTATGTAGACATATAAAGGAACATTCTATACTTTAAATGACTTTAGAAAACATGATACACTTTGTGGTTTTTCTTCTTATGCTGAAGTATTAGAATGTATTTGTACCTCCTATAAATGATGAGGATCAAGATTCATACATACCTTTAAAACTTTTTTTCTAGAAAACTAGTTTTACTTCAATAATATTGAAAAACTTACCATTCAAAGACATGCTTAATTATACCTTCTCCTAGCTACCTTCTCAAATGTCTACAGCTGTAAATAGTGTACTTCATTAGCCCTTCAGATGCACATGACTTGTTTCTCCTTGTAGTTTTTAATCATAATTTGCCTTAGTGTGTTGTTTCTTTTCCTTTGGTCTGCCTTCCCTTTAAAAAAAAAATATATATATATATATATATATATATATATATATATATATATATATATATTTGGTTGTGCTGGGTCTTAGTTTCTGCTGGCAGGCTCCTTAGTTGTGGCTTGTGGGCTCCTTAGTTGTGGCATGCAAACTCTTAGTTGCGGCATGCATGTGGGATCTAGTTCTGTGACCAGGGATTGAACCTGGGCCCCCTGCATTGGAAGCGGAGAGTCCCAACCACTGTGACACCAGGGAAGTCCCTGCTTTTAAATTACATGTCTAGCCTGCAACTGACTTATTTACTTAGGTTACATCTAGTATGTCTAGTTGTGTCTAACATATAGAGGGCACTTTAAAAAATATTTGCTGAATTAAAAGAACACCTTCTGGGGACTTCCCTGGTGGTGCAGTGGTTAAGAATCCGCCAGCCAGTGCAGGGGACACAGTTTCACTGCCTGGTCTGGGAAGATCCCACATGCTGCGGAGCAACTAAGCCTGTGTGCCACAACTACTGTGCCTGCACTCTAGAGCCCATGAGCCACAACTATTGAGCCCACGTGCCACAACTACTAAAGCCCGTGAGCTTAGAGCCTGTGCTGCGCAACAAGAGAACCCACCGCACTGAGAAGCTCGCGCACTGTAACGAAGCTTAGGCCCTGCTTGCCACAACTGGAGAAAGTCCACGTGTAGCCATGAAGACACGACACAGCCAATAAATACATTAAAAAACAAACAAAAAAAACACCTGCTGAGGTTTAAGAGATTAAGTGTACTTCTTCCACCCTCATCCTTCATTAGAGTTATTTTGACTCTGGTGTCACATGTCAGAATTCACCTAAAGACTCCAACAAACCACTGGGGATGCTTGTATCAGCCATAAGTTGATTGATTGATTAGGCTACATGATTCTGTTTTATAATTTAAAAATTATTCTTATAAAATAAACTCATCAAATATTGACCACTTAGTTAATATTTTGAAAATGCAACCACTACCAATAGTCTCCTGTGCATTTTAGTGTTTAGAGATTGCCTTTGAATACATGAACTCAGTATTTAAAGTTAGAAAATATTGTCTTCTGTGCTCTAATCCTCATATGCTCTTTGCTCTTGGTCTCTTGCTCATTAATCCTTCCCCACATTTCTGTATTCAGAAATTGTCCCCACTTGACAATAGCTTAAATGATTTCCCCAGTATTACACTGTGAGTACAGCTAAACTAGAACTCACTTCCCCTGTCTTTGATCTCATGCTCTTTTCTCCAGTTTAACCTAAGAGCAGTCTAAGTGAGAAGTCGAAGTTTGGATTATGAAGTTATATTCCCACCTCCCTGCTGGCTCTTTCTTCTCTGAGTCAATTTCATTGCTGGCCTTCCACTCAGAAGTAGAGACTATTTTACTCTTACAAATGACTTATACTGATCAGGGCAAAACTATTTTTTTTTTTAATTGTCTGGTTCTATTATGATATTCAATAATAGGAAGGGTTTTTTGTTGTTTGTTTTTTTTTTTACATTATGTTCATTTTTTTCTGACATTTAATAATTAGGAACCTGAATCTCTGTTGGGGGTAAAAGGAAGAATGATAACTGTTTCATTCTACTCAGTGTAAAATGCCATTCAGAGGCATAGCAGGCCTCTTTGTCAGGTTTCCTTGAAGCATATTCTTGTAGGAACAACATTTTCTACATGATGGCAGTGGGGCTGCAACGGCTCTCCCAAGGAGGCCTTCTGAGACATTGGTTGCTGGTTACATCTCAAGACAGTAACCCAAGAGAACTACTGGAGCACAAAAATGCTTCGTGGTGCAAATCTTATTTTAATATGAATAAGATATTTATGTGATTAAAATTCAAAAGGTACAAAAGAACATATCAGCTCCTCCCAACCCTGGCCTCCTACAACTAGATTCCCCATTTGAGAGGCAACCACCTCCATCAATTTGTATAAAAGAAAAGGGGGTGGGAAGAATGTGAATTTGTTTGTGTATGCATAAAATATATGTACTGCTCTGCTCTTTACCTTTTTAACCTTATGGTTTATTATGGAAATCATTCTATGTTAGTATATAATGAATTTACTGGGTTTTTTTTTTTATGGCTGCATACTATTCCATTTATGGTATGACATGATTTCAAGCATTCTGTTACTGAACTCTTAGATTACTTAAATTTTTGCTGTTAAAATCAATGCCACAAATAATAATTTTGAATACACAATTTTATACATGTGTGGGAGCATACTTTGGGAGGTCAAATTCCTGGAAGTATAATTGTATATGAGGATGTGCTCATTTGTAATTTTGAGTGTTTAATTTTATAAATTTTTTGGAGAGAGAATACACGTTCGTAATACAAAATTCTTTTAAAATGAGTAAAAAGTAAAGAGTAAAGGTAGCCTCTCTCTGAACCTTCAAGACAGGTAGTCACTGGTAGTAATCTTCCAGTGACAGGCATGGGTGGTTATGAGTGTTGGATAGATATATTACATAGATACCTTTTATCAGGGAAATTTTTATCTTATTCTTCTTTCACTCTGTAGCACCAGTTCCTACTCAGGAACAATTTAGCTGCCTCCAAAAGACACCTGATGATATCTGTAGACATTTGTGGTTGCCACAAGTGCGTGTGACTGTGTGGCTTTGCTACTGACATCTAGATGGTAGAGGCTAGAGAGTCTGCTAAATATCCTACAGTTCTCAGGAAAGCCTCCATCCTGCCCTGAAAAATGCCTTACTTGGTCCCAAGTCAGTGGTGCCAAGATTGGGAAGCTGGTCCATAAAGATCAGAAGGCGTTTCCAAGTTGTTGATTTCCATAGGGATGCCAGGCTTCAGTACCACCACTCATGTTAGAAGCATCACTACTTCTCCTCCTCCTCTCTCTCTTCTCTTCCATCTCCACGATGAACCATAATTGTTGTGTGTCTCACCAGCAAGACTGATGGTTCCACTGACATTCATTATACTTAGCTGGCCTCTTTAGCATGACTACAAATAAGGTACAGATAAGGCCAATACTGTCTCATAGGTTCTCATTTTTTGGTTTATTTGCTCATTTTGATGGAGCACATCCTCTGGTAATCTGCTGAGAAAGGGTGTATAAAAAGTAAATTTGGGGCAACCTTGAGTTTCTAAAAGTGTTTTTTTTTTCCACCCTCCCATTTGATTGATGTTTCGAGTGGAATTCTAGGAAGGAAATAATTTTACTTCAGAATTTGAGGTTATTTCTCCATTGTTATATAGCTTTTGTTTTCATTTTTCAGAGATACTGAGACATTTTGATGATTGTTTGTATGTAGACTTCTCATTTTGTTTTCATTTTTCAGAGATACTGAGACATTTTGATGATTGTTTGTATGTAGACTTCTCACTAGATGTTCTGAAATTTCCCACTGATGTGTGTGACATGGTATGAATCTACCATTTTTCACTGTGTTGGGATCTCAGCAGACACTTAATCTGGAAACTTGTCTTTCACTTCTGGAAATTTTTCTTGATTAACTTTGTTGACTTCTTTCCTATTTTCTTGTTCCTATTCTAGCATGCCTATTTGCATGTTGGATTTTGTGAACCATTTGTTTTCTTATATTTTTACTTTATCATTTTGCTTTGCTGTCTAGGAGATTGCCTCAAAATTTTATTCTAATTCTTTATTGATTTTTTTCTCATTTATATTATAGTTTTAATTTTTAAGATCTTTTTGTTCTCTACATGTTCTTTTTATTCTGTCCTGTTCCAATTTCTAGGTGTAATTTCTATTTTCTATGAAGACTAATAGTAAGAATATGTTTGTTTTCCACTTTTCTTCTCTTTGTTTAGCCTGTTTCTTCCAAGTTACTGTTTTTTGTTTGTTTAACCTAGTATATATATCATCCATGTTAGAGACTTCATGAGTCGTCTTGTAATTTTTGATTGTCAGCTTCTGGTTAAGTGGATTGGCCAATCTAAGTGCATTAATTGGGGTCGTTGACTTTGAACTTTTTCATTGAGTAGTCCAGGTGAACCATGTAGGGAACACCAACATCTGTTATCTTTAAATTTCTCCTCTTGTACTGGTCAGCTGCCTCAGAGGCATAACTTTCAGCCTCTTGTCTTGGAGGACTGCAGGTGATCTGGAAGCCCTGTGGGGAAAAGAGTGGGGTTCTCAGACTGTGTATGATCACTTAATCTCCCTGTTTTGGGTCCTCAACTGCTCCTGGTTATCCCCTAGTTTATCTGTCTCCAGAGAATAAACCTACAAGACCTCCCACTCTTATTTCCACAGAGGTGGTCCTCTAACGCCTGGACTGGCATCTAATTGCTTCTCAAACAGTTTTCATACAATCCTCCTTATTTTAGCTGCATACTTCCCTACAATACCGCTCTCTCTCCCAGTTCCATAGATCACTTGTACTTCAGGTCCTAAAACCGTTGTGACTTCTGTCATATACTGGGTTATGTCTTCGCCTTCTGTCCTGTTAGCTTTGGTTCCTTTGTCTCATTGGCGCTAATCCGTCTTCTTACCACCTAGAAAAAATTTATGGCTGATAGCTCTTCTCCTGTTTTTCCTATTCTTATGGGTTCTAGTCTTTTAAAAAGTAATCTTTGCTGTGGTTTTAGTATGGTATCAGGAGAGCAGTCAGTGTCCGTCCAGACTGCCCTCTTTTCATGGGAACCTCTTAGCCGCATAAATCTTAGAGATTCCATGATGGAAGGATATTGGGAGAGTTCGCCTTCTCTGTTCCCTGTTTGCTGATGTTGCTTCCTAATTTGGATTTCCTCTCTGGTTCCCGGAGCCTTGGTGGTGAGCTGCTGGAGCTATTTCTGAAGCAAAGCCCGGTCTCCACTGCAGTGCACTGACCGCTGTGCTGATGGGTGTGGCACTCCCCACATGAGACTGGTTGGCCTTGCATGAGTTTGCCCTTGCTTTATGCTCCTGGCTATACTTTTTCTCAACTCACCTTCGAGCCTAAAGAAGGCATACATAATCTTTTTGAAAATACTCACTGTGCCAATATCCTAGATTAGTGTCTGTGAGCATTTAATGGTCAGAAGCTGTGAGCTGAAGTCCATAGACCAGGTGTCTCCTGCTTCGTGGTTTACAGGCCGCCTTCACACAGGGACACATGCTCACTGACTCCTTTTTACCACCGAGAGGACACTGCCCTTGTGAAGCCACTTTCACTCGTTAATGCTGAAGGCTTTTACAAGTCTAGAATCATTCATCTTTTCAAGCTGCTAAGGGTGTTGGTCCCATAAAGAGATAATAAATATTAAAAAACAAAAACAAAAACAAAACAAAAACCTGAAGTGCAATGACATGTCATTTCTCTTCCTTTCAGGAAAAGATTCCACGACTCTTGATTCTTACTCTGCCCTCTAGCAAGCCAAGATAACAATTAGTAGCGTGCAAGATGTTGACAAAGTTGTTTTGTACTGTGTTCAAACTGATTTTGATATTGTCGTTTTAAGGAAAACGCTAAGACCTGCCTGGAAAGTGACCTTTTAAGGCCTCTACCCAGGGCATTCTATCCAGAATTTTGCCTTTTAGGTTAGTACAGTCAGATTGGATATGTGCCGTTGATTTGTGTTCCTGATCAAGGTCTCTGTTCCAGTAAAACTTTATTTCTAGACGCTGCAAATTGAATTTCATATAATTTGCACATGCCATAAAATATTCTTCTGATTTTTAAAAATGATTTTAAAATGTAAAAGCTATTTTTAGCTCATGCATCTATAAAAACTGGTGCAGAGCCAAGTTTGGCCCACAGGCAATTGTTTGCTGACCCTAGTTTAAAACTTGCCTCAGGAGTGCTGTTCCCCTACTGCCAGATTTCACCCCGGCATGAAAATCTGAATGTCTGTTGGTATAGAAACACTGTTTGAAATTGGGGTAGTCAAGCTCAAGTTTTTGCCTTGATGAAAGAATTTTTCAAAGCCAGTTCAAACTACTTTTGTGTACCCCTTTTGACAACATTTCTCCTGTTCTTCTTCTATCTATTGTTTTACTTTTCTCCTGTGTACTTTCATAATTTCAAGGCTTTTGTGTGTTTGTTTGCTTGTTTTTGTTTTCTTTGAGTAAAGACTATATGTTACACACTGTTCTAGTTGCTTAAGATATGACTAGTCATAGCTCCTGGTAGAAAGTCATGGAAGAGATTTTCTTCTTTCTGCCAAAATTCAACAAGCTAATCTGAGGTATAGGGGCAAGGGATGTAAGCTGCAGAAGTTCTATCAGCAGAAATGTGTAGGTATTTCCCCAGACCTGACATTGTAGATGACAAACACGTGCACATTCTTCTGCTTGTATCTATTTCTATTTTGGGAATGCCAGCAACATCAAGATGGTGAGATAGTGCTCAGTTTAAAATTTTTTAATATTACCATATTTTCACTACTGTAAGAGACTGTCTCTTCAGATATCCTCTGATAATTTATTCATTAATTTAAACTTCTTTTAAAAACTTCTTTAGAAAGGTGTATTTCATTGGCAAAGATAGATCTCTACTTAATATAAGATTTATGATTGAATGAACAAGGGGCTGCAGGAGGAGGCCTAGGTATGGGGTGTGGTGGGGGGGGTGGTGTGATGTAGTTGAAGGAGGAGGCCAGGTGATAGATTCATGTAGTACAGAACACAATTCATAGAATACTCATGGTAGTTCGTAGAGGGATAGAGTCATTTGATCATTATTTCGTAGGGATTGCATTTGTGCTTTAGTTAAATTTCAATTTATTGGATTTTTGCATCACTGCAGATTGATCTATTGAATTTGTCACAGTGGCCTTGTTTTTACCTTGGTGTGTTTAATACCTGCTGGATCAGAATGCCAATCAATTTAAGTTAATTTCATTAAGTTTGCTAAAGCTTTTTAAATTAAAGTCACTTCTGACATTACCAGTAACAAAATGTAGGCAACATACTCTCATACATTATTGTTGTAGAAGAGGGATTGGTAATATATATTCTAACATTTCCTTACTTGGATTTTTAAATTCCCTTAATTATTTACTAGACAATAAATCATTTAACATTTTAAATTTTAATTATCTGCATGATCATTGCTTAGTATTCTATGCCAAACTTTAAACTCAGCATAGATTTAAGTTCTCACTAAACAGATTTCAATTAAATTCCTTCCATCTTTACTAGAAAAGAAATGGATTGTGTTTAATAAATTTTATTGTACTTTCCATTGACAAATATAAACTGGGGAGTGGTTCATGGCAAATAGCCTTTTAATTCTTGTGCACTTTAGTTTTTAGAGACGTCACAATGCACTAGGCATTTATGTGAAGTATAATCGTGGTTACAATTTTTTGAGTAATATATTTTGCAATGAGCTCTGTAATATACAATTATGGAACTCAGCTTGCATTATTAACTGATTTTATTAACTATCATTAATGCAGTATTTATAAATATTGCTGGGAGAACTGTAGTTACATTTACTAAAGAAGAAAACTAATAAATTACTAGTGTACTAGAACTCTTCAAGAAAAGAAGAGCAGACTACATTGTTTCTAAAACCACTAGTAAATTCAGAAAAGGGGAAAAAAACCCAAACCATAAAAAAGGGATCATTTGATTACGTTTTCTTCCTTCATGTCAGGGGTATGTAGGCATCACTATAGTTTTCTATGGGGAAATTGAGCAAGCTAAAGTTTGTCCTAGCATATGCTATTCTAGAATTAAAGAGATTTTGGTTATGGAGGGTTCAAGTTATCTTTGACACATTTTGCAGGTTACTTACAAATTCCTGCCTAAACATAGGAATCTTCTTTATCAGAGAGCCTAACATCAGATTTTAATCATATCTTAGACCCACAGGGTTTTAGGTTTCCAACAGGCCACCTGTCTCAGACATTTAAAAATTCACAGGACAGATGGGAAGGTGAAAGAACTTGTCCTTGGATAAAGAAATTCTTACATTGCAGGAGTATTCACGGGCAGAGCTAGCCAGTACATCACACACATACCGTGTATTTGTCTACGGTTAAGGTATTGTAATCGCACATTTCCTTTTGGTAGTATAAATATAGACTTCATTATTTATCTCCTATTCTGTTGGTGGGCAAGAGAAAAAAGATCATAGCTTGTAAAACCTGTTGTTCAGGTGACGCATGAATCAGGAGAGAGGACTATATTTTATATTAACTTTCTCGAATCTACTATTCGTGGAATGTGTACCTTGTGTAAGACTGTGCACCATCATATTTAAGAATTGGGATCTGGAGCTGGCTTGCCTGGTTTTAGATTTCTTCCTAACCACTTGCAAATGACCAAAGCAAGTTACCTGGTGTCCTGTGCTTCAGTTGTCTCATCTGTAAGATGGGGATATTACAGTTCTGCGTAGAGCTTTTAAGAATAAGACAGGAGGATAAAAAGTGCCTTGGGTACTGCTTGATACTGAGTCAGTGTTCAGTAGATGTTAGCTATTAAAAATGATACTAATTACATGTAAAAAGTGAAGGAGGAACTTAAAGCTTACACTTGGAAATTTTTTGAAAATTTATCCTTTATAAATTCCATGTTCACATTTCTCTCTTTGGGAGAGAATCTGTTACTTGGCTGAAGCATAGTGTTCAGAATCATCAAGCAGTTGAAATGTCAGTGGGTTATGCTGTGAACTGTGGTTTATGAATTCCTTACACAAGCATTACTTGCAAACATATTACAAAATTCAGTTCTCAGGTGCAACCTCAGAACTACTTAATCAGAACCTTTGGGTGGGACTGAGAAATCTTCTTTAGCACCCTCTGGTGATGCTAATGCACACTGAGGTTTGAGGAACGCTCGTTTACACTTGTATCTGCTGAGGACCTGCTGTGCTTGTGCTGGGTAATAAGTAGAGAACCTGAACACGATAGAAATAGGTGCTCTAGTGGACATTCCTGTGGCGGGGGGCGGGCGGGGGCAGCTGAGAAATATGTGAAGAAGCATTAAAAAATCAAGAATTTCAGGTGAAAGAGGTGTGGAAAAACAAAACAAGTAAATGGTATTGGTGAATGACTGGGGTGGGGGATGGTATCGGGGGACCCCTTGGATAGAGTGTTCTTAGAAGAGCTGAAGATATGACACCTGAGGTTAAACCTGAACTATGGGAACAAGAAACAGTAAATAGATGAAAGGGCAGTCCTGGAAGGTGAAACACCTAATGCAAAGGCCGTAAGGTGGAGATGACTTAAAGAAGGCTCTGTTGCTACTCTGCTACTAATTATCATGCTGACTTACAATTTTAAGTACAAGGGGCAAGTTTTTCTAAATTCAAAACAAGTTAATCATTTTAGATTTTTAAAAATGAAATTACATTATTTCAGTATTGTATATGTCATAAAATAATTGTAAATCATTAAATTTAACTCACACTGTGCCAAGATTAATAATACTGTGTATAAAACTTTCTTTTTTTCAGTATTGCATGATGACAGTCAAGTACATAACAGGTGAGGAAGAGCATATTTTTAAGTCTAAGAAGACCTGTGTTCAAGTCTAAGCGTCTTCGCTTTTTAGTGATAAAGGATTGAGCTGGTTACATTTTCTGTGCCCTAATTTTAGTGTCTATAAAACGGGAATATAAAATCTATCTTTCTGGGTTTAGTAACCCAGTTTTGAGATAGTAAAACCATTTAAACAAGCAAACAGGTGATCAAAAAGTAGTAACTTTTATTATTTCAGATTTAGTAAAAAGTCTGAATTAATAATCTACTGTGAGCCAAAGAAAAGTCTGTGGCTCCATCCATCTTACAAATACAGACTCTATTATTATTATTATTTTGAAATTTATTTATTTATTTTATTTATTGGATGCGTTGGGTCTTCGTTGCTGCACACGGGCTTCCTCTAGTTGCGGCGAGTGGGGGCTACTCTTCACTGTGGTGCATGGGCTCTTCATTGCCGTGGCTTCTCTTGTTGTGGAGCACGGGCCCTAGGCGCTTGGGCTTCAATAGTTGCGGCACATGGGCTCAATAGTTGTGGCTCACGGGCTCTAGAGCACAGGCTTAATAGTTGTGGCACATGGACTTAGTTGCTCCATGGCATGTGGAATCTTCCCAGGGCAGGGCTCGAACCCGTGTCCCCTGCATTGGCAGGCGGATTCTTTACCACTGCGCCACCTAGGAAGTCCCAGACTCTATTATTTTTAAAGGTTATGACTTTTTAAAAAAAATTTTTAAAGTTTTTAAAAAGTCACAGAACCTTAGAAACTGCTCTTTAAGTCTGCTTCCCATAAGAATTTCCTCCCACAGTTTTGACTTCATTTTGAAAGTTCCGCCATGTGAACCTTGCCAGCTTGTGTGTGCCCTTTGAGACGTATCTTTTCTAGAGTCTCTAACTGACATGCTTAGTTCATGCACCGCCCCCCCGACTAGTCTTTATTGTGATGCATATTGAAGGAATAGGTCCTTGAGCATATTTTGGAGAAATCTGAAGTTGAGTTACATACACATAATTCAAAAACAGTGAACACTGGAAGGCGACCAACATTTCAGCACATATTTATACGACTTGGTTGACAGCTGAGCAAGTTAGGGAATGTTAAGATAATTTAAATGTACTTTGCAGATCTACAAACCAAAGTTATCTCCCCAACTTAAACTTTTAATATTTCTCATATCAGTTTTCCTGAAAGTATTAGAAGGGGAGAATATTATGGGCATAAGGTGCATATTTACTAAATGCCTATTATGTACCAAGCACTATCCTGTGTTATATATATGATTATATGTTACTCAGATGTATATGATTTTTGACTTCTCAGAACCCTGGGAGTTATGTAATACCCCATCCATTTTATAGGTAAAGATAGCAAGGATCAGAGGTACTAAGTAATTTCCCCAAATTCACAGCTAATAGAAGTTAAAACTCAAATATGTCTGATCCAAAAGCTCAAGTTCGCTGTCTTCTAGTCAACAGATGCTGTGTACTTTAGAAAGTAAAAGTTGAGAATGAGGAAACTATTTCTAACGCATTGATGTGTCACTCTCCTTGGCACATTGATTTATGTGTTTCAAAAGCTGGTTCTGTGGTCTTACAGGAGTTTGTCTGCTTGAGCATAGAAGCAGTAGCTCATGTTGGACCACAGTGTAAGTGGAAGACGTTGGAGAGGGATCAATAGTTGCTAACCCTTTAGCCAGAAATGTGGGGGAGAACAGGAAAGCCAGGGTTCCTGTTTGCTCTGTAGTGGCAGAGCCAGACAATGAAGGGCTAGAAAAATTAAAGTGATTATAAAGTGTAGAGGGGTGGAGGTAGAGGCCAATAGGGTGAGGGGGTAAGATACAGGAAGTGGAAATGGCTGCTGTGAAGAGATAACATTTAACCTGAGCCTGAAGAGCTTAAGAGCCAGGTCCTAGAGCTGATTGCTACCCTCAGTCATCAGGGGAAGCCTGAGCTGGCCACCCTTCTGCAGCGATGGGCACAGAGCCCCGGGCTTCCTCATCACTGCTAGAGAGTGGGCACCATGCTTTGGCTCAGAGTGGGCCCTTGATGGTGACTGAATTCTGAAAAGCTCTGAGAAGAGTATTTCTTAGGTACCAACTTATGTACATTTGTGTCAATCTAGAACTGTTAGGCACTTGTACTTAAACTCGGAAAAGTAAACTTTTTTTATAGAAAATATCAAGCACAGCAAAGAAGAATATACAGTAATGGATTTCCATGTTCTCATATCTGGATTTGGCAAATATTAATATTTTTCCAATCTTATTTTATCTAACCTCCACTTCATTTTTTTCCTTTGGTATTTTCCAGCAAGTTCCAGACATTATTTCTTGACAATTGTAAATACCTCAATGTGCGTCTCTCACTGATGAGGGCATTTTTATTTATATAGCCCCAGAAAATTATGCTTAGAACTGACAATGACTATTTAATCTTCTGATCTTTAAAAACATTTAATAAAGAAGGCTAAGTATGACTCATTAAAAATTATGATGAAATTGGCATCTATAAAAACATGTGCCTGGATCTAAACATATATCTAGATTTTTATTTCCTTTTAGACTCTTCTCAGGCTTGTGACCTGACTATCTAAAGGCTACAATCTTCTTACTCTTTCCGAAGAGATCAACTAAACATTATCAACTTCTTGTTTACAAAAAAAAAAAAAGCCCAAGAGGAATGCCTACCCTGCAACTGACTTGGAAAGTAACTTGACAGAGCCTCTCTTTATTGGTCTCTGCCGTGGCAGATGGTATTAAATCTGTACATATGTCAGAAACATTATTTTTGAAAAGTTTGCTCTGATATTTTTCCCCCAGACATCATTGGATGTTGGTTCTGTCTTTATAAAATGCAAGTGGAATTAATTGAGTGTTGGGTAGACTTCGGACAAACTTCCATCACTCAGCAGGTGGTTTCTTGAACTGCCAGTACTGGCTACTAGGCACCCGACACTGGAAATCTAGAAAAACATGTATCTTTGAAATAATTTCTTTGACAGAGAAAGAGGAAGTCCCAGTGACACCTCTTAAAACCATAAACCCTGACTCACCAACTCCTTTCACTTTAAAAAAAAAACCCATGTGGTATTAGTTTGGCTTGAAATTCTCTGCACTCCTCATTCTTTATTTAATCTTATTTTACTTTGTTCAGACAAGCTATCTGGCCTATTGTGAAGCTTCACACAGCCAATTACCTCAAGGTGTTTAGTTCATTTATTATTTAAAGCATAAATCTTGTACAGGTTGTCCATTGACGACCCTCTGAGTAGATGTAGTAAATGCCTTTCATCCTTGCGGCCTCAGTCAATGCTCACAGACCTACCTGCTGAGCTTGGCAGGCCAGGCAAGGTGCTGGAACATGTAAGATACCAGAGGTAATTGCACTTCGCTTTCTGTTTAAAGGTGCATGTGAAAATGTGCACACAGTAGAAATTCGGAGTTGAAATTTAAGGGAAATTAATCTTTAACTGTAGTGTTCCTTTCTATAGAGACCTTATTAGATATTTTAGCTATTGTTACAGGCTGAATATTGAATTTAGAAGTTTGTTTCGAGTAGACCATAGTGGCGTCACACTTAAGAATATCTATATGGAAGTATCATCTTTCATATTGTGGTACTTGTCCTTGAACACATTTTCGTTTCCTGGCTTCCTTTCAGTCCTGTGTTGTGATACCAACAACGGCCAATATGAATTACTTTCAAAAAGGCTAGCTTAAGTGATGTGCCGGCTCTACTGATGGGCTTACATGCCATTAAGAGTCTCTATCCTACACCGAATGTGCCAGGTATTTAACTGGGGACTGGTACTAATTTCAGAGCTAATACTGAGCTGTTCCACATCAATGCTTTCAGCAGGTGGCTTGAACTGACAGTGTAAAGAAAAAAGTGAGAGAAAATTACCATTGTACTTTAGAATTTCTCTGATTGAATTGACTGATTATACTGTCAAAGGAGCATTGGAAAGCTGGCAGGGTTATGGGGACTTCGAAGAAATGACAGAATTCTTTTAGAAAGAGCTTGTCTGTTGGTTTTTGCGCAGCCAAACATTTCAAAATGATAATAGGGTTTGATGTGAGGTTTGAATTCAGTACTTGTGAAAAACCGTGTGGTCTCTGGTTGGTATTTTAAAGCTTGAATATTGTATAAGGAGAGCCAGTGGTTTTCTTATTGCCGTTTTCTAAGACAAAATATTAAAGCAGTCTGTTGAAGTCCCATCAGTAAGTGGTAAACTACTTTTTATATTTGCAATTAGCTTTATAAAGATTTCATTTTTGTTAAGAAGTTTTACATTAGAAAATGGAATAGAAAACTTAATCAAGTGACTCAAGGTGAAAACTGTTATGCAGTCAGTCTTGGATTATGTCTAGGATTTTCTGTTTCAGAAGAAATTCTTAAGAGTAACAAATGTTCTTGGTTGTCTCTTAAATTCGGGTTTATTTGTTCTAAAATGTATTGTTTAAATATTTAAAATATTCTTTAAATGGACAATTTGAAAAAGTTAGAGATACAGTATACTGCTATTAGTAGAACAATAATAATAGTAGCTATTTATTGAATCTTGCCATGTAATAGGTACTTTACTAAGTACTTTATGGTGTCTGATTGAATCTTCACAGTCACTACACAGGGTAATTTCCCTTGGTGTCCCCATTTTACTTATGGGCAAATCAAGGCACAGAGAGGTTGAATAACTCACTGGACACCCAGAGCTTGTAAGAGGCAGCGATGGGATGCTGATTCTCAGAACCCCAGTGCTCTTCCTCTGTTGTAACACAGAGGAGAGAAACTGGTTATCCTTGACTTTTTTTTTTTTTTTAACCGTCAGCGCACTGACTGCCTCTGTGCTGGCGACAGGGACTTAATACAATAATTTCCCTTTTCATGGTTATCCCATTATGAATTTAATAGAACTTTTGATATACAGTCATGAGAATTCTTAAGGGAATGGTTTTAAAATGTGGGAAAAAATGTATGAAGTGCTCTGTAAAAGGTATAAGAGTGACAAATATAGCAGAGTGTAAGTTAGGTTTGGGGCGGAAAAAAATCAGTCGGGGTAAATGGGGCAGCATTCATCATTTGTTCAACAAATACTTATTGTACTGGGTGCCAAGCACTGGGCTTGGCCTGTCGGAAAGCACTGGGTGATTTATTTTTGTTGGGTTGACTCCCTGGTGGGATTATTCACAAACAACCTTTCGATGTAAATAGGAAGCTTTAATTGCAGGAGAGAAGGGTTCCAGTCTTTCTGGGTGGACCATGGTGCGCGAGTTTTGTTCCCTTGCATAATCTAGTAGGCTTTCCTCGTATTCTCATTATTCTGATGCAGTGTAACAAACCAGCAGGAAACTGCATTCCATGGGATTTCTATGGGGACTACAGAGAATTCGTTCCAATGCTTACAGAGCAGCCAGCCGCTTGTGGCTTAAAGGGGCTCCAGGGCTAATGTGAGAAGCTGTGCAGCTCCACTTGCTACTGAACTGTAAAACTGGAAGCATGCGTAGTGTAAATAAAACAACGTCAGTAGAGCTGTTTCTAATCTAGAGGCCTTATCAGAGCATTGGTTGACAATCTGTTATTGTTGAATGAGGGGAAAAAAAGCAGGGGATTTGAAATATTATACCACGCAGAAAATGTGAATACGTCTTTCTTCACTCGGTTTAAAACTTATTTCCTCTACTTTTTTTGTATTTCGATTGGAGGTAAATTGGGAAGCAAGAGGAAATGTTCTTAATCCCTTCAACTGCTCCCCACCCCCAACAAAAATAAGTGGCAAGGAGAGTGATACTGTCAGTAACAAACTTTCTCAGCCTAGGCTTGTAGAGGATAAAGGAGTCCATATTCTGGAGTAGCTTTGTTTGATGTCTGTATTCTGTCAGCACCTGGTTTCCCCCATCCCTGAGTGTGGTGAGCGGTGCCTCAGTTTTGTTAGCGGAAGAATTGTCCAGCCTTTAGTCACATGATGTATTTGGTGGTTGATGTCCTGGGCGCCTGCTCCAGCAGGGCTGCCAGCCGTCTCCCAGCCACGCCTCTTGTGCTTCTCCCACTGCTGCCTTGGCTACAGTGCTGCCTGTCTGTGGGGCCTGCTTTACAGGCCAGGCCTGCAACCTGTGAATCACAGAAGGCCCTGCACTGGGTTTAGTCCTCTGCTGTTATTCCCTTGAAATTCTTAATAATTTTTTTAAGCTCTTATTGGAATATAATTGCTTTACACTCTTGTGCCAGTTTTTGAGGTACACCAACATGAATCAGCTGTATTTATACACATATCCCCATATCCCCTCCCTCCCGCAACTCCCTCCCACCCTCCCTATCCTGGCCCTCTAAGGCATCTCCCATCATCGAGTTCATCTCCCTATGTTATGCAGCAACTTCCCACTAGCTATCTGTTTTACATCTGGTAGTGTGTATATGTCAGTGCTACTCTCTCACTTCGTCCCAGCTTCCCCTTTGCCCCCTCCCAACCCTGTGTCCTCAAGTCCATTCTCTACATCTGCATCTTTATTCTTGCTCTGTCACTGGGTTCATCAGTACCATTTTTTTTTTTTTTTAGATTCCATATATATGAGTTAGCATATGGTATTTGTTTTTCTCTTTCTGGCTTACTTTGCTAATAATGTTTCATCAACGGGCCCCACGTTTTCATTTTGCACTGGTTTCTTTGTACACATTGTGAAGCTGGTCCTAGTTCTGTGAGCCTCTTCCTCCTCCCTGCCCCCACCACCAGAGGTTGCATCCTCCAAAGACCAGCTCAAGTGCTGCCTCATCCATGAAGCTTTCTGGATCCTTCGTCGACATGAGTATCTCGTCCCTGTGTGTGTACCTCAGTTACAGCCTGCATGACACCCTGCCTTGAACTCCCAAGTGTGTGCCACTGTCTCCCTCCACACAAGGTGGGCTCTTAGAAGGCGGGCAGGTGTCCTCCAAGAATCTTCCTGTTCTTCTCCCTCCATATCCTAGGCTTTCAGTGCTCCATAAATGCTAGTTGAATTGAAGTGAATTAAATAATTTGCCCTTTTATCTGAAAGAGTAAAGAAATTTACATTTAATATAAGGCCCCTTTGATAGACATATTGCCTTCATTTCTGTTCTCTTCTGATGCAGAATTATGGTGCTGGCTTCCATCAAATGGCAGATGTGATGAGGTGGTACACATTTGATTCTGCCTCACTTATAAATTTGGGGTGGAGAAAATATAAATGAAATCATTTCACTAATTTTAAGACATTTAAAGAGTATGGAAATTGAGCTTAGGAGGAAAAGGTTAACTAAGGTTAAAGTGAATGCCTTTCATTTTGCTTAGCATATCACTAAGTGGAGATTTAAAGGCAATCCTCTTTTCTCAGCAAACTTCCCCATACTGCTCCTGGATTTCCTTTTAGCATAATTTAAGTAAGATGTTGTAATAGTTTAAATCATTTTAATTTTGCATGGTTCACAAGTGCTATTTTCATACAGGGAACATTTCATAATGTGGTTCCCTGAACCTCTTAGAGGAACAGAATTTGCAAAGGTTGCTGTCTACACAGGCAGTAGAACCCTAGCAGTTTAGTAACCTGCATAGATATTGGGGGCTTTGTTGATTGGGTACAAAAGAGAACACAGTTGGCTTGCTGCAGGGATTTTTGTTGAACATGCATTTGTACTGTTGAGATATGAAATCTCTGGACTATAAAATGTATCTACTGAGTATTACACTATTATTTTTCTGAAAATAGATTTATGTATTTGCGTATAGACTAGAGTCTTAGGTCCTAAACTTGTTCATCTTTGGATGCACGTTTGTGAGCAATATGACGCTTAGAAGAAGAGAAATTAGGCAAAACACAATTCCTTCATGATGCCATGTGGTCATAAAAGGGAATTCCTGACTGCTACATTTGGAGGAAAAGCCTAACTTCTAGCCAGGTTTATTCCTGAATATAGGAAGTTTAAGATAGTGCTTGTGGCATACATGTGCAGGGAATAACGTGCTTTGCAAGTATGAAAATCTTTGCTTAGAAGTACTGAAATGTCTCTGGGAAGATGCTTCATCCCGGGGGTGTAATTGCCTTACCCAGGCTTTACGCACAGCCTCTGAGTTTCTCCTGCCTCTCTCAGAGGAGGGCTAGAGGGCCATGATTGTCTTGCCTAATTTTGTGGCTTGCTTTTCTGTGTAGCATTCTTTTCTTTATGTGTTTTCCCTTCTCACTGACTGCTCACTGGATGTTCTGCGCAGCACAGCCATGGAGGAGCCCAAGATTCTCACAGAAACTCAGCTTGGACCGTGGTGTTCATTTGGGACCCATTTCCTCTAAAATATATAAACATTAAAGTTGGGATGAACTCTGAAACCAGAAACCCTGAGAGAGCGACAGTTCTCTTCAGTATATTTTAGAAACCACTTGCTGTGTGCAAGACACAGCACTAAACCTAAAGGGCGTTCGCAAGTGAACAGGACCGACCCTTGCCTTGGGGAGGAGGTCAGGCCACAAGGAAAGTAAGATGCCAGACATCTAACCTGGCTACTCTCAGATGGAACAACTCAACTAAGACTCTGAGAGGCTCATTCTTCCGAAGACATGGGCCTTGCCCGAGAGAGGAAGCATTTTCCAGTTTTTAAGAGAGATTTTGAGCTTACTTGGAATCATTGCCAAGTCAGAGCCCCAAAGAGTAAATGGGAATCACCCTCAAAATCGTGCATCCTTACAGGATAGATCTCAAGCTGCCTTCCCCTGTTTCTTTGTCCTGTCTGTGTGGTTGGCCTAGAGTTTCCTGGTGGGACCCAGCTGGCACAAGAGGACACTTTCTGACTGTGTTTGCCTCTCCTGGTCCCTTTAGGTGTGTCTCTGCTCCTTCCTTTCCCCAGTTCTACACCCACACTCTACTTCCCTCTTTTCTTCTCACCATTTACCTTCTCTTCCCTCCTGCTTCCTTTCAATCATGAGTTCCCAGTAGTAATCTTTAACTGCTAAGCAGTCTCAAAATCTAAAACAGTAAAAATCGGGTCCTTCTCAAAGAGGGATAAAAGAAATGCTTCACTTCCCATTGTGCTCAGAATTGAAGCTACGTTGTAATAGGAGACCTCTCTCTGAAAGGATATATATATTTTTTTGTCCAAAATCATGTTTTCAGGAAAGTAATACTTAACATCTGCCGTTGAAAACTTAACAACTTTGTAAGAGAGCATTTTGGGAGTTTTGTAGCCCTCTGGTGGAGTGTCAAGAGAACCATAATGGAAATATTGGATGACTTGAGATTTTAACTATTTTCAATATGACTGAATAACACACTTAAAAAATTTTTAATGTTCTTTGATTTGAAGAGAGTCATTTTGTTCACAGATCTGTGGCTGAGTAGCTCAACATTTATTTTTAATACATTTTTGCATTGATATGAACCACTCTTTCATTCCAAATTCAGAGAGTGAATAAAGTATACAGTGTTTATTAAAAATTTGCCTATGCTTTCCATTTTTGTTAGGATTTTATTAAGTGATTAATCACAGAAACTTAAAATGGGGGGAGAGGCAAGTAAGACATTTGTGGGCTATGAGCAGAGAAAGGCTGCCAGGCTCTGAGTGCTGTTTTGCATCTATGCTGTCTATGCAAATGAGCAGTCATAAGCCTTCGTATGAAAGCAATTTGACATTGAGGAAAGAGCACTGAGTTGAACAGATCTGAGTTTTAGTCTGTTTTCTCACCCATAGATACGTGATTCTGGAGAGGTCACAGCACCCGTTTGAAAGCCTTTTCACATCAGTGAAGGGTACCATGAGACATAACTTCTAACATGTCTTGTAGTTCTATGGCTTTGGGATTTTTTTTGACATCATTAAAAAACTCCAGTACAGTTTTTAGTGATGTTACATTGTTACTGGAAAGACATGCTTTGTAGAATCTTTGGAGGAAAATGCACATTTATGATAATTCTAAGAATATGATTAGATAAATTAATTTTAAAAAAATGCTCAGTGGTATACTGAGACTTACTTGAGGTTAGGAGTTTCTTCTTTTCATTTTTGCATTCCCAGTCTGACTTCATACCTGATCTATAGTGGACATTCAAAAACTATTGATTGATTTTCGTTCATTCAGTTTCTGAGGTCTCGAATACAAAAATTTAAAAAGTGCATCCAGAATAGATTTGTTAAATGGAGTTCCTGTTGTTTCCAGAGTTGTCTACTTAAGTAAACCTAAATAATTTTGTTAGCGTAGACTATTTGCCTAATAGGCCTTGGGTAATAGTTTAGGTCATATATTTACTTAATTTTTAAAAAAAGGAATTGGTTATTAATCGTGTAATGTAGAAGTATATTTTCCAGATAGAAAAATGTTTTTCTAAATATTATGGGAAGTTTTAATGTTTTTAAAATTGCTTGTTTTGATTTTTCTATAAACTGGATTAAAAAACTCAAAAGAAATTATCCTAATAATTTATATCTTTTGTATTCTTAATAATTTCACATGTATATGAAAACATTTAAAAATATGTCACATATCTTTGGACTTGAAAATTACTAGGTTGCATTTTATTTTTTCTCTTGAACAGTTACTCAAAAACTAGGTTATAGCAAGTTAAGTTTCATCATTACCATCCAGCAAGTTTTATGGTCCAAGTTATGAACTCCGAGATATTACAGTTTAAAATAGCAGTGATGCCACTATAATATTAATGATAAATGGCATACATTTGAAACATTTAAAAATGATCATGCCCTTACAGCCAAAAAGAGCTGGAAAATATTAATGGTATAGGAACTATTTTATTTGGATCTGAATTATGTATAGCAGAGAGATAGAAAGAGATAAATTGCGTAATAAATCAAAGTTCACATGGTGTATTGTTTATTTTTAAAAAACTACACAAACTTTCTGTTTATGCAGTATGTCAACTATTTGAAAAAAAAAGATGAATAGTTCCAGATTCAGATTTATTCTAAGAATGAATATTTAGCACCCAACAGTGTCATACTGAATGCAGGAAAATAATTACAGTGTATGTTTAACCATGAAGAATTCTAAGAAAGCATTAACTTTTTACACTTTGAATGTGCTTTTATTCTCTGATCAATTTGTACCTTTTGTGCCTTTTTGATTTATAAAAGTCAGGTGCTATAACCTTCCTTTCAGAAACTGTAGCAGTAATATCTTCAGAAGTGTGTGTAAGATTATAATGCGATAATTAACAGGAAACGTTTCTTCTTGATAAATCTGTTGTATTAAAACTTGATGGTTGCAGAGCATTACTAACACTGGGAAATGTTATTTAATGAATATATAGACATTACTTGCAGAATCCATTGGTGATCAGAATAAAATTTGATGGGCTTTCCTAATAGATTAGATTCTGAAAAAGTGCCTATGTGAGGGAAATTTAAGTGGTTTTAGTATTCTTTTGCAGACGTGATTTACTGTAGAAATACTATGTTGTACTCTTTTTAAGAGATGACAACTCCTAGATTTAACAAATACTTCTGTAAATAATCCTGGAGTACTTCTGCCCTGATTTTGGCCAGCTGTCTGTAGGTTTCTGTTCATTTGCCATCTAGGTGCAGGTGCTATTAGCCATCAATATGTCTTATCCCATACAATGCACATCAGTATGCTCCTAACGAAAAGAATCATAGAACTACAGTAGCACTTGCTTAGGATTCTATTACAAAACTGCAGTGTCTCACAGGTGAAAGAGCCCTGGTATGGCTATCACTCTAGTGATTATTCCCTCTAAAGCAATTTGCATGTGTGCCAAATAACTGATTCCTGGAATGATTTTGAAAATGGTACCATAGATCATTCATACATGCATTCATTAATTCAACAACATTTTCTACGAGGTAATACCCAAGGACCTAGAGAAACAAAAATATAGATGTTCATTTCTGTCATCTCTTATTTTTTCCCTTTGGGTTTGCTTAGTCCTCTGTTTCTGCTAATGTCTGATAAGCCCACTCACCATCCTGCCTCGCAGGCCCCATCGATTTGTTTGTTGTTCACTCAATCCAGGAGTCTGTTGATTTCTATGTAGAGTCTTCCATGTAGATAAATCTTTCATGTAGATAAATCAGAGGCTGAATTGGAGGTTCTGGAAGTGAGGTAGGGAGATGAAAGCTTTTGGAGAAGAGAGTGGAGGCAAAGAAGAATAATCACAATAGAGTGCAGATAAAGAAGGCCTTAGAGACAGCTAGCAGAGCTATGTGGACGGATGGGGAGCTAGCAGTGGTGGTAGGATGTGAAGTTGTGCATCAGGAGTTTCCATGGAGATGAGATACGAGAGAAGCATATGGACTGGAATGGCCATAACTGTAAAGCAACTTTACAGGGACTATTGGTCACTTCACTGCCCATTTCATGTGACTCGTGTAGATCAATGTGGAAAAAGGAAACAACAATAAACATTTGAGGAAAAGGATGCTGTTTTTGCTGATATTTTAATGGTGTAGGTATGATCTAAGATTATTGAAATTTTTCTCTGATAGTTATACAAAGTTTTTATGTCTAAGAATTGATGAAAAATTGTAATTGAGCTGTGTTTGACAAATATTGATTTACATAATTTAAAATGTAGATAGCAAAGGCAAAATGCTTGTATGTTATTAGATTATTCCAAAAGTACATTTCCAACAAAGTTCTTCTTGTGCTTTTCCAGAATTTGAGGGGTTGTCATCAGATGAGATACATATTGCCTAAATTTTTAAAGCTTATACATGCTATTCTTTCCAATTCTGGAAATAATCTCGTTAAAAAACCTGTGTGTCCAAAAACTAGTCTGTTTAGTTCGACATTATACTGACCAAATAAAAACTGAAATTTGACCAGAGATTCCTTTCCCTTAGGAAGCATGTCTGCTTGTTTCAATGGGAAACAAAATAAAATGGAAGAGATGTTTAAATGCTTTTTGTTCATAGTGTTAAAAATGGTTAGAGGAAGAATTCACATTTTTCCTTAACACAGTGTAACAAGCAATTAACTTTTTGGCATAGTGATAAATCTGCTTCTCTAAGAAGGTGTTTTGTGTTTTAATAAGTGGCAATACATGCTCGTGTATTCATTTTTATTGAATAGTTGAGTGAAAAAAATGTGAATTTAATTCATAAAGTATTGCCTTGGGCTTATTGAGATTTTATGTACAACATCCCAATAGGATGGCATCACATTCAGCAGAGTATTATTTTAAAAAAAAATAATTGGCAACAAACCGTGTTAAAGTATCTTAGTATTTGTGAAGTGTGATCTTTGATCTATTCAATCTCTAAAATAAACTTAAAAACAAATTCTTTAGTAATGTTGAATCAGTAATAATGGAATATGGTTTTAGAACAACAACAAAATCAAAGATTAGTTACTCAGAGATAGCACTTAAAAAGTTCTTATCTTCATGTGTTCATTCATTTATTCATGAATTTGCTAATTTGTTCATTCGTTCAATTTTATTACATATCTGTTCTATTTTTAAAGGCAATAGGTAAAAGGTGTTATCTATCTAGAAACTTATCAACATAGTTGTGACTTTTGTACTATTAGTATATAAATGGTACCTGCATTGCAAATGCCAAACAACAATAAAAAGTTTTAGCTGGATAAATTTTTAAAAAACTGTGGTATAATATATGTATATAACATAAAACTGGTGATTTAAACCATTTATGTGTACAATTCAGTGGCATTAATTGCATTCACAGTGTTGTGGAACCATACTACTGTGTATTTCCAAAACTTTGTCTTGACCCCAAACAGAAACTCTGTACCTATTAAGCGGTAATTCCCCACCCCACCCTCCTTTTTTCTCCCTGGTAACCTCTAATCTATTTTCTGTCTCTATGAATTTGTCTGTTCTAGATATTTTATGTCATGGAATCGTGTAATATTTGTCTTTTGGGTCTGGCTTATTTTTCTTAACATGTTTTCAAGGTACATCCATGTTGTAGCATGTATCAAAACATCATTGTTATATGGCTGATAATATTTCCAGTACATGTATATTTCACATATTGTATATTCATTTATCTGTTGATGGACACTGGGTTGTTTCCAATTTTTGGCTATTGTGATTAATGCTGCATTGAACATTGTACATTGGTGTACAAGTGTCTGTTTCAGTCCTGTTTTCAATTCTTTTGAGTATATATCTTGGAATGGAGTAGCTGGGTCATGTGGAAATTTTATATTTAAGTTTTTGGGGAACTGCCAAACTGGTTTCCATAGCAGCTGTACCATTTTAAATTCCCACCTGAAAGTATTAGGCTTCCATTTTCTCCATATCCTCACCAGTACTTTTTATTTTCATGTTTTGTTTTATTTTTGTTTGATTATAGCCATCCTAGTGGATGTGAAATGATATCTCATTATGATTTGCATTTCCCTAATGACTAATGATCACGAGCATCTTTTCATGGGCTTATAGACTATTTGTATATCTTTTTTTACAGAAATGTCTACTCAAGTTCTTTGCCTTTTAAATTGGGTTGTCTTTTTGCTTGCTTCTTTATGTATTCTGCATATTAAACCCTTATCAGATAAATGGCTTACAAATATTTTCTCCCATTCTCTAGGTTTTCTTTTTACTTTCATGATAATGTCCTATAACTCACAAAGTCTTCAATTCTGAAGTCCAATTTATCTAATTTTTCTTTTATTGCTCCTGCTTTTAGTGTCACATTTAAGAATGTTGCCAAATTGAAGGTCATAAAGATTTTCCTTTATGTTTTCTTCTGACAATTTTATAATTGTAGCTCTTGTATTTAGGTTGTTGATCTATTTTGAGTTCATTCTTGCATGTGCTGTGATAAAAGGGCCCAACTTCATTCTTTTGCATGTTAAAATATGGTTGTTCCAGAACCATTTGTTGAAGACACTGTCCTTTTGCTAAAGAGTGGACTTGGATGCCTCCTTTGACAAGACATTTCTTTGCAGTGCTTAAAAAGATCCATGTCTCAGGTTAGACGTTACAATGTAAAGTTAGGAGTCAGGAATCAAGGACTAAAAACAAGCTAAAAACCCTTAGAAAATGAAATGACAAAACCCTTAGAAAAACCCTTAGAAAATAGAAATGACAAAACTTCTGAGTCTTACTTATCTGAGTGAATCAAAACAATTTTTTACTTAAATTTTTATAAAGGGCCTTTGCATTTAAGGAATACAGAAGCAATTTCATCTGTAATGTTGGAAATGCTTATGAAGTGTTTATTATGTGTCAGGTGATGGGTTAAATGCTTTATATGTTATTTCATTAAAAAGTAACAAGTATTAGTATCTTCACTTTACAGTGAGGAGGTGGAAGCTTGGAGCTAGTAAATGGTAAAGCAAGGGTTTTTAGCTTGTTTTTAGTCCTTGACTCACGACTCCTAACTTTACATTATGACGTCTAACCTGAGACATGGATCTTTTTAAGCACTGCAAAGAAAGAATAGTAGTGCCTATAACGAAAGAATACCATATGATGGGTCTATTTTCATGTCTTCATTTTCCCTAGTTCAGAACTCTTCAAACATAATAATAACACCTTAGAACAAAAATTCGCAGGACTAGAATAATTATGTGCTGTATTCAAATGCTATAGGTGAGTGGATGAATTGATGGAAAAAATATTACAGGATATCCAAGAATGGCATGAATAAAATCTTTGTAAATCTAAGTGCACATGAATCAGCTTTTATCATTTCTAAACATCTTAAGCATTTTAGAGGACAGCAAGATTTCTCAGTAAAACAACGTGATTTTTCTATGTAAATGCTGTGGCATAACAGGTGTGTTGGCTAGTGATAAGATACTCTGCCAAGCAACAAATAAATAATTGCACATGAATCCCAGGAAGATGTTAGCCCTGGGGTATGTTTGAATGTGATTTTTAAAATGGCATTCTATTTTTTTTCTCAGCATCAGAAATAGCTGCATACCCCTATCTAGAATGGTGAGGATGACAGTATTTTTCACTGAATATACCTTATTTTTAATGTTAAAATATTATTATGAAATATATCATGAATTCACCTCCCCCCTGCCCCCCACCACCCCAGCCCCTTTACCTGGATAATGCATTAAAAATTTTTTTTGATCATGTCTCCATTAAGAAGTCTTCCTAGGTTTTCTAAACTTTCATTAGCCGCTCACTCCTAAGTCCTTCCATAGCACCCTGTTCTTACCTGTTTGTGGCAGTGTTTGCAGTTATCTGTTCACTAGTCAACCCTTTAAGACCACAAGTTCCTTGAAGGCAGAGAATGAATTTTGTTTAACAGTGTAACCTGTGCACCTTCTTGAATGGTTGGCACTTAGGAAATGCTCAATATTGAAAAGAGATGATAAGTGAATAAATGCTCTGTTATTTGCAAATGTTTCAAGAACTGTTTCAATACAGTCTACCACAACTCTAACAGTCCCTTTTCTTAACTGGGGAAAGTTCCTATTCTGTAGCACTTTGTTACCCTTTCCAATTGGTAAATCTTAGGAGAGTAATAAAGGTACTTCATCTATATACTTGAATACATTACATTTTCGGTGAAAAATGATACATACTTTACTGTTTCCATGTCACTGACCAGTTATTTAAGAGCGGGGCGGGGGGGGGGGGGGGCAGTGGGACTGTGACGTCTGCCACATCACTGATCAGCATCATCGATTTCACTGCCATAACTAGTTCAGCTTCTCCTTCACTGATCCTGAATTAACACAGCTGGTTGCAGAGCAGGCCCTTCCCAGATATCCCTGTCTCTCTGGCAGGGATATTTACAACTTTAAGAACAGGGCATTGGATATGATTCATTTTTTACTATAATTGTCAAATTATGATTACTAAAAATTGTCAAAGTTGATCAACCTGGAGAAGCATTTTTTAATTGCACCATTCTTGTGAATGCACCCCGCCACAGTAGGCACTGGCAGCTTGAAAGTGCTGAGTTTTCTGTGTGCTGAGGCGGTAGTCTTTATATGTGATATAGGGTAAAGTATCTAAAAGATATGGAACAAACTGATTTTTGTTTTAAAATAAGTTGGTGTCTAAGGTAAAAGACTTGCATCAAATCCTATACTTTTTTCCTACTCTTTACCCATATCACTTCTACACTGATCTTATGCAGGTTTTGGATGACATTTTTGTTTCTAAAAGGAAACAAAGTAGGCAAGTGTGTAATCAAAATATCAAGTAATAAATATGTAGAGTCAAACTTGAGCTTTAAAAGAGTGTGTTAGTGGGGCCAGTTGGGGCCTGAATTTGTGTTGGTTGGTGGAAAACAGTTTAAGTTAATTAAGGAAACTTCCTAGGACTGTCTTTTACATGGGCAATGTTGAAGTAAAAAGAGATAACTGGGAAGAAAATAGATGAGATGTAGAAGGTGAAAAAATAGGCAGGAATTTCAAAAATTTATTGGTTTCTAATAGCAAAATGGATTATTTCCATCCAGGAGTGGTATTCAAAGGTTTCACAACAGGTTATCCTGGACACTGGACTCATCAGAACGTAGGCCCCGGCAGGCCATGGGAGCAGTGTCCTAGAGCCTTTTAAGTTGTTGCACTGGGTGAGGACAGGGATGAGACAAGTTAAAAACTGGTGTGGAAGTATAGCAATACTTTAATAAATTGATGGACCTATATTAGAGCTTCCTAATCTCCTTCCACATTCTCCAGTAATGATGGCACTGTCTGACTAGCAGTGACATCTCTGGAAAGGAGAGAAATGAAGGCTTCTTTGAAATCTATTCTATGTATGAGTAGTTGGGAGACATGAGGGTGTTTGTCTTTAATAAATTAAGCATTTCAATAAATAAATTTCTCCTGTATGTTTATGAAATTTAGCTGTATTAGATATTATGTGCATGAAGCCTCCATTTTCCCAATGCACAGTCACTCTTATCTTGTATAGCAGCGGAATTGTGACTCTGCAGGAGACATTGACGCTGCAGCTCTCATGTGGTCACTTTCAGTCTGACCCCTTGGGTTTCCATCCTGGTCTACAAACCCTGCTGGATTTGGTTTGTGGCCAGCTGCTGATAACCTAGAATAAATCACTGTGAATCACTCAGAGGAAACTAGAGAAAAAGGAGAAAAAAGCAGTAAAATGTAAGGGAACACTCTGAGAATTAAGGAAGGACCAATGTTTAATATAGTTGCAGATGTCAGAGAAGAGCATGATGAGTGTCAACTCCATGGGAAGGTGAGTACCTGAAGCAGAGACACGAACAGTAGTTTCCAGTGATGCCCCAGCACACAGTGCAGTGTGGCATGCGGTGCTTCTGACACAGGTGGGGAGAGAGGAGGAGGAGAATTGGTATAATGTATGTTTTCTTAGATTGGTTTCCATGTCATTTCCTGGTCACTTTCCACAGTCAACTTTAAGTAGGCAAAAATATTGGAAACCAGATTAAAGGAAAGGAAAAAAAGTAATAGAGAAGAGAAGAAAGTAGCCGAATATTTGATGGAAATTTATGACTGGAATGAAGATGATAGCTAAAAGAAAAATCAAAGCAGGGGATTTTGAGAAATGGTCATAGAAATTAAAACACATAAGTAGAACAGAGGCCATCTGGTATTGGAATGATTTAGGTTAGGAGAGAGAAAATTCTCGATGGTTTTGGTGTCTTAAAAAATCTTGAGAACTTGATTTAAAAATACGGTCCTGTCAGATGTGGCTGAAATCTGAGTCATTGAGTATGACTGACAGATGTCAGTTCTGTTGAGAACAGGGAAAGCACTGTTTTATCTGATATTTGCATTATCTTCATCAACAATGCAGTTAATCTTTGTAGTTAATTCTTACAGTTTGTAAGAGTGTACATATCTTCAGTGTAGCAAATAACCTTCCATGATTTAACCCTCAAGTAAAGGACAGGGCAGGGGTGAGGGAAATGTTTTACTGAGTTCAGTAGAGCTGATAGGTCGGAGGTAATTGTGTGAGGATGTGGCTATAGAACTGCAGCTAGGAAATTTCATATGCTTGTCACCAGGTCTATCAGGAAATAGAGGAACGTTTTTGCATGTACCTCATATTTTGCCACCACTTAAATATTGTGAGAATACTCCTCAATAAAAGATTCTTTGATGTTACAGCCTTAGTCTTTGAGCTGACCTCACGTGGCACTATGTTCTCCTGAATGAGAAAAGTAGCCTTGGGAGGTGGTGATTTCAGATTGAACAGCTGGCAAACCAAATTCAATAAATTTGAAACTCGGTACTCAAAGATTACAAGTTCATTAATATGATGTGTAATGGACGTACACAGTTTGTGTATATTTATGGAAGCCAAAAAAAAACAGGGCGGGGGGCAGGCAGAGGAAGGAAGTATTTATAGTTACATGAATATTGAAGTCACCCATGATAAAGATTGGGCACTCAAAGGAGAAAGTGATGTCAGATAATCAGATTGTATAGGTTCAGATATGAAGGACAGGCATAAAATAGGGAAAGGGAATATCTAGATCTTGCATAGTGAGATAATGGGACAAAAAGTCCCTCCCATAATATAATTTACTGTCTTTTGATTCAAGAAGTCTGTCATGATTTCATATTTCTGCAGTATAACTTGAAGAAATTCTTAATTTCAAGTTTTATCTTTTAAACATTGAGTAGTTTGGAAGGTTATGCTTAATAATGCTTTTATGTTGCCTAATTGGTAACTTATTAACATTTTTATTTAATGTCAGTGAGGAAAAAATTAAAATTAAATGGCTACTATAAAATGTGATTAGTGATTCAAATGACAAAAATGAAAACTCTTTTGTCTGGGGTTACACCTGTCTGTGTGCAGGCTCTTCCTTACCAGCACTCTTGTACTTTCTGTCAGCCAGTTTTTACTGCGTGCAAAAGGCAAGCAATCTTCCTGAAATCCTTTTTCATCTGAAACCACCGTTTCTTTCCTGTTTGACATATATTCAGACAAACCTTACAATGCTCTTTTCTCTTTGTTTCTCTGTGGTTCTACGCTGGCTACCACGTGTGTGTATGGCTTTTCTCCCAAGAATATAGTAAATTATTTAACTGTAAGAACTTTCTTCTTGAAATCTCCCTCTTTTCCCACAGGTATAGGGATGTATACAGAGCAGTCAATAAGTAATCAATAAATGATTGATGAGTGAAAAATCGATTGAATGAATAAATCACATGGACCCTTTTTGGAAGATGGCAATTGTGTGTGTTGGGTTTAGATATCAAATTTACTAACTGAAAATGTTGTAGTTTTAGTTTTTAAAAATACATTTTATATTTTCCCTGATCGTCTTTTCATAGACCAAATACGTGAGTAGTTTGAAATTTTCAACACTTTTCTCTGGAGTACCTCTCAGCTGCCTTTGTTTTTCATGCTGTTTCTTCAGTTTACATCAGATTAAGCAATATCTCATAGCATATTTTATTTTATAAGTAGTTTAACTAAACGGCATCATTTTAATTTCCCTAGAAAACAAGCTTAAAGATAGTAGCAAAACAAATGTAGCAGTAAAATGTGTGGGCATATAGTTGTAATACTAGATAATAGTTACCACCTGTTATCAGTATCATTTTATTATAATCATATTTAATTTTTATTACCCTTGAATTTGACAATGTTAGGAGTGTGATCATTTTGAAAATTTTTTTCCCACTCTGGGTTCCAAACTTTTTCCTTTATACTCAATTTGTAATTATCCACATGGATCTGGTCTCATCCAGAGGTCATTTATAATTTCTCTCTACTTTTTCATGCCAACATGTAGGCTGGCTCAGACCTTTCTGTTATGAAAACAACTTCTCTTCACTCCATGTTCCCTTTTAGCTGTTTTTTTCTTTCCTTTGCAGCCAAGTTTCACAAAACTACAATGTATGCTGGAAATTTCTGCTTTTCTGTGGGAATCTGGCTCTTTGTTCCCACCACCTCCCATCCTTCTGCTTTGAAGGAATTCTTCTGGCAGTGACCACTTAATTGTCAACATCCAGTGGTCTCTTTGGCTTCCCCTCTTTTGACTTTGTGGACAGGTCCCTTCTACCGGAAAACCTCTTTTCCTTTGACTTCAGTAACACTTTTCTTTGGGTATCCTACTAGCATCCTTTAAGTTGCCTTCATGGCTCCTTTTTTCCCCTAGTACTCCTGTATCTTTTGATGGACCTAAGAAATTGATCCCCGGAATTTTGCTGTCTCACTCTCTGCTCTCTGCTACAGCTCATCTAAGCCCAGGACTTAAATGCTTTTTCATCCATCTTCTCTTTGCATGTCTCTTTATGCCAGGTGCAGGCCCACATGATCTCCTGGCCAAAAGCTGCATAGTGTCCTTGTTATTCCTTCCTACATGTCCCTGGGAATCCTGTAATTGTACTCTTCATTGAAGTCAGAGTCATATCCCTAAAGTGCACTAAACTCACGTCTCTTCGTTGCTTGTGATCCTTTAAAGACTCCTCATCTACATATAATGGCTGAATTACTTGGATCAGCTTTAAGCAGTTCTGCGGTCTGACCCTTACTGAATTCTTCAACTGCGCAGTCTCCCTCCACTCCTCACGTGTTCAAGCCATATGTATGTGCCCCGGAAGTTGCCATACTGCTTTATGACTTCTTATTTTCCTTGTGGTGCTCCTGTTGTTCCAGCACACCCCACTTATTACTGCCATCACCCCTGGAAACTCTACTTTTAATGACTTGTCTGAACGACTCCTTATCCAATGATGCTGTCCTTGATTTGAGATATAGTTGGCCGTTATCTTCTTTGTAGCTTCACAGTATCCTGAACTGCTTTTCCTGCCCTCTTGAAGCTTATACTTTGGTTGGGAACATGGTTAAACAAGCAATTCTAACCTAGTACGGTTGGTACTCTAATTGGGAAGAAAAGGGTGCCACAGAGCATTTTGGAAGGATGCTTGACTCAGATTTTTAGAGGAAGTGACTGCTGGTGGGAGATTGGAAGGATAAGTAGGTCTTATCTAGGAAAGGGAGATTGGGTAAAGGGGAATGATTCCCGGCAGGAGAGTAGAGCGTTGCTGATGGTCTTCCTATGGCTGGAGTGTAAATTTGGGGGGTGGAATTGAGAAAAGACAGGAGCTGTTCATACAAAGCCTTTAGAACATGTTGACGAGTTTGGAGCTCATGCTAATGGCGGTGGGAAGCCATGTAAGTTTGAGAAGAAGAGAAACCTTAGCAGATAACAGAGAAGAAAGGTTTCTCTAATTATGGTGATGAGAAAAGATGGGAAGTGGGCCACAAAGAAAGGAGTTGGAAGGTTGTCGCAGTAGTTCAGGAAAAATGATGGTGGCTTAGAGTAGGTGGTAGCACGCATGGGTGGAAGTAGATTATAGAAATGATTAGGGAAAAGAGAATTTGTGACTGATTGGACATGTAAGGAAGTTATAGGAAGAAACACAGGATGCTTCAGTATTGTGCTGTGGACAGTGGGTGGTGCCGTTTAACAAGAACAGACACCACTGGGGAGGGGCAAGCTGGCGTGGGAAGGCAAAGATCTTAGTTCTGTATTTTGAGGTTCCTGTGTGATGTGAAAGTAGCAAAGGCTCACAGGTAATCTGAAAGCAAGCCAGTCTTGACTTGTTCATTGCCGTTTACCGAGTTGTAACATTTTTGATCATGTCTCAGTCATCCTTGAATGCCTGTGACTGTCATACAGTTGGTTTTCAAGAACTATTTGACTGACTGAATGAATGAATGAATGAGTGAAAGAAAAGGAAACACTCTCTAGGTTGATCTTCCCTATCTATTCCTCTCCACATCAGGGTCATATTTAGAACTTGCAGCCAATCAAGATTATCCTGTTAACCTTTTCAGGATTCTTATGAATACTTCCAGTATAGCAGAGGAACTGCAAACAAAACTACATCCTAAAATATCAGAGATAAAGGTAGGAACCATTTCCCTCTTCAGAGTTTATAAACACATGTTTTTCTGATCCCATATTGGTATTGTTACCTGATTTTTTCTTTCTGAAATACAGATTGTTTGTGACTTGAATGAAGGTCTCACATAGATACTCAGGCACTACTTTGTGTTACCCGTGTTAACGTTCAGATAATGAAAAATGACTGTAGTTTTAAAGTCCAAGTAGTTCAGATTTCTGCAAGGTACACTTAGCTGCATAATGAGAAAATGAATCATGCTTTTCAAAGTGGATCCAGTTGGGTGTCGTTTTCCCCCTGTATTTATGTTCACTTGGAGTTAATCTGGCATTGTCCCTAAATATTTTTAAAATAAAGTTGTAAGGATTCTTGTGTAAAATAATATTGCCCCAAAGATAGCAAGTGTGTTCTTGATTGAATGGAGAATTTTTTGAGAAGTCACAGGCACCCACACACACACCCCTCTCATATCAGGGTTTTATTTTCTGTGTTGTAATGCTGGCCAAGGAAGATCTTTGGAAGAGAGCCATTCGGGAACAGCAGGTGTTCTTTTGGGTTCGTTTGGCAGTGAGGGACACTGTGAGTCAAGGTTAAGACTTGGGAGCTAAATAATAGAACTAAACTAGGGTTTTTTTTTTTTTTTCTTCTTCCAGCAAGCAATCCCCAAGGTCATGGACTCTCTCTTAAAAATTCTAGAGGTCTGAAGTGATTAAGAATTGAACTTTCTTATGTTTATCATACACCACTAGGGAAGAAATCAAGTGAATCCGAGCTCTGATGAGGAATGCCTGGGCCTCAGTCAAGGTAGCTGCAATCAGAATATAATTCAAGATGCTGGGATAGGCGATCACTGATTTCTGCAAAAAGACAAGTAGAGACCAAAAAAAAAGTTACTCTTGATCTTCATTTTTAACTTTGCTTTGCAAATTAAGCCTCTAAAAAAGCATCCTTGATTGAGGTGAACCATGCATACTTTCAGGTTGCATTTTGCTTAACTCTGTCTCTCCAGTGTAAGTACTCTCTGGTTGTGCCTGTGCATTTGGAGATCTGTTTGGCTGAAAATACTGCAATAGTTTTGCAAGACATTATCTTACAGTATTGAAGGGCTTTTATAATTTTATTGTAGAGATGTTCTGGTCTCCAGCAATGAAGCAATAGAATGTAAGTGTTTTTTAAGTGAAACTTTTTTTGCAGGGATACCTTCAATTGCCATCTCTCTTCCTTACTCTCAAGTATTTTACGCTCTCACCAGATTTCCTTTCTGATATTCTATCTGAATATCAAAGCGCATATGTGACATCAGGACCACTCCAGTGTCATAGCTCATATCCTGAAGCTCTGAAACTGAGATGATTTGCCCCTCAAGTCTGATCCAGTTCCAGTGTGTCCTATCTGAGTGTGTGGCATCACCACCTATTGAGTTAACCAGAAACCCTGGGTAGGAATGTATTCTTCCTACTTGTCTCTCCTTCATCCTATATCCAATTCATCAACAAGCCGTGTTGACATTTTTTTTTAGTGATTTCAGAATCTAGAGTCTTCTCTCAAATTCCCTTGAAATCACTCTAGTCCAGTGGTTCTCATCTAGGGGCGGTTTTGTCCTCAGGTGGACATTTCGCAATGGCTGGTGACACTTTTGGTTGCCACAATATAGGGATTGTTACTAATACCCAGTGGGTAGAAACCAGAGATGCTGTTATACATTCTGTAATGCACAGAAAAGCCCCTGAAACACAGAATTATCCAGCTCCAAATGTCAGTCATGCCAAGGTTGAGAACACCTGCTCTAGTGCAAGTCAGCATTTTCTCATTCCTGAATTACCACATTAGCCTTTGAACTGGTCTTCCTCCAGTTAGTCTTAAACAGTGCAAATCCACCTCCAATACCCTTCATGGCTTCTCACTGCTGTCAGGATAAAGATGGTACTTCCTCACCAGGGTAGGGAAGGCCCTGCAGGGTTTTGCTGTGGCTGCTTCTCCAGCCTCCATCCCTATTACCCCAGCTTGCTCTCTGTTCTCTAGCTGTATTGGCTTCTTTCTCATCTTGGCCTGTGCTTTGCTCCTTCCTGCCTATGACTTTCATAAAGCCTCCCCTATTCCTGGAACATAATTCTCCCCACACTTATCTTGTTAATTCCTCTTGTTCATTCTTTAGTTTGTAACTCAAATATCCCTGTACTTGAGTAGTGCTTTTTGAACCCTACTCTAGATTAATCTTTTGATACCAATTCTCTTAGGCCCGCACTTTTCTTATATCACTTAATTTTGTTATAAATTTATTTCCCTTTTTAAAAAATGGGTATACTTAAAATAATAGCCAATAATAGCTAATATTTGCTAAACACTTGTGGCAGGCACCCTTCTAGGTGCTCTCTATTTTTTTCTTTGATCATGACAACAGCCATATGTGATAGATGTTACTTTACATTGTTACCTTATTTAGTAGAGTCTAAGATACATTTTCCCCAACATCTCTGAAAGCAGGATGTGTCTTATTGTCAATGGCATCTTAGATTAGGCAGAACATGGTATTAATTCCATTTTACAAATAAAGCTGAGGCACAGAGAGGTGAAGTTACTTGCCCAGGATCACATAACTAACAAGTGATTGTGTCTGGATTCCAATCCAGGCAGTCTGATGCCATGGACCATATCAGCTTCAGTTCAGTGCCTTCCTGCGTCATAATGTTGCTGTGAGGATTATCAAGATAATACATGTCAAGCATTTAGCTCACTGATGTACCGTAAGCACTGAATAAATGTCAGTTATGATTATTGTTGGTATGTTTATTATTTCTCTTCTCACATAATGATTTCATGCTATCTCTTCCATTGAAAGGAAGATTTCAGAAGGGCTAGACCTCTGTCTCTTCTGTTTCTCACTGTATCCATTTTTCTTAGCATTGTGCAGGTAATAAGTTGTTTTTTTTTTTTTTTTTTTTTTGAATGAACGAATGAATATATGCTTGAATGAAGAGAGGAACTGTTAAGGAGAATTGGAGTCCTATCATTTGAAGACACAAATATTCATCTTACATGCTTGGTTTCTGCCTCTCTTATGGAACTTACCCCATTCTGTGTTATAACATTTATTTGTGTAATTGTCTTTTATCTCCTCACCAGATTATAAACTCCCTACATACATGGCATTGCGACCGCTAGTGCCTACCACAGTTTCATTTTATAGAAGACACTCAGCATGTATATGTTGGACTAATTAACTCTTGAATCACCTTAGCACTTACAGCTCTTTTCAGGACCCAGGACTATCATGAGGATTATCTCTAGGAATTTTTCTAAAGCAATTTTTGAAAAAGTTTTTTTGATTGAAATATAGTTGATTTACAATATTATATTAGTGTAAAGCATAAAGGATAGTGACCCAATATTTTTATACATTGTATTCTGTTTAAATTTATTATAAAATATTGGCTATATTCCCTATGCTATGCAATATATGCTTATAGCTTATTTATTTTTTACATAGTAGTTTGCACCTCTTAATTCCCTACCCCTAACTTCCTCCTCTTCACTTCCGTTTCCCTACTGGTAGAACCACTAGTTTGTTCTATATATCTGCCTCTGTTTTGTTAAATTCATTTGTCTGATTCATTTTTCAGATTCCACATGTAAGTGATTACGAACAATGTGTCTTTCTCTGTTTGACTTACGTCACTAAGCATGATATCTTCCAGGTCCAACCATGTTGATGCAAGTGGCAAAGTTTCATTCTTTCACATGGCTGAGTAATATTCCATTGTGTGTATGCATATACACACATCCTTTTTATCCATTCATCTGTTGATGGACACTTACATTGATTTCATATCTTGATTATTGTAACTGATGCTGCTGTGAACATTGCGGTGCATGCATCTTTTTGAATTAGTGTTGTCATTTTCTTCAGATGTATATACCCCGGAGTGGAATTGCTGGATCATATGGTAGTTCTGTTTTTAGTTTTTTTGAGGAACCCCATACTGTTTTCCATAGTGGCTTCACCAGTAAATATGTTGGACACATTGACTCTTGAATCACTGTAGCACTTCCAGCTCTGTCCAGGACCCAGTACTGTCATGGAGCAATATTATGTCTGGGAATATTATTTTAACAGCAGAATAAAACTTTTTGTCATTGAGTGGTTCTTATTTCCAAATTGTCTTCAGAAAGGTATCAAGTGAATATTCCCACATATCTTTATAGACTTACTATAAGTTATGAAGAAAACAGACATCATACCTGATTGAAAAGTAGAGATGGAGATAGGTATTGGGCATAATTTTTCTTTTTTTTAATTTCTGGTTTAGTCTGTGTTTAAGAATTAGTGATGATTTTTCAGAGAGGAATGAAGGGTCCTTTATATGCTGGCCATGAGATTTAAAGAAATGAGAAAACAGTTTTTTAAGCATTGGAGATTGTTTATCTGAATTACTCACTGTGTGTAGAATAATGAATTTATTGCCTTTCCAATTGGCTACATTTATTGGAAGGCTAAAGAATAAATCTTTTATGCCAAACAGAATGTTAGGTCATGGGCCTAAACAATTTACCTGGCTTCTTCCTGTTGGATCTAGTTTCATGTCTTTGGCAGCTGAATGCAAAGGATATTGCATTCTGCCCTGTTGATGCCAAAAGTTCACAGAAGAGAGCATTTTTGGCAGATTGTGCTTGTTTTAAGGACAAAGGTGTTTGAATTTCACACTTTAATTTTCAGGGACATGTTCGTACACTAGAGGTGAGAGGTTCATAAAATCATGTATTGTGTACTAAGCACTTGGGGATATAGCACGTTTCATCTTGATTGGCTGCTCAGAAAGTTCCGTGGTGGCCTTTGTTGTCCGGACTATACACTGAGCAAAGCCCAGGAGGGAGCATTGGGTGGGATGCAAATTAATTGTTGTTGTGTAGATTCAGAATTTAAACACCTTAGCACACAAAAGGGAGGGTATTTTAGTAAGTGCAATGACCTTTTGACCGCTAATGTAACTTGTTACCTCACACATTTGTGCCTAAGGTTAATACTTCTAGGCCGAAAGCCAAATGAGTGTTTATGGACCACCAGCTCGCAGTCTCTACATATACTTTCACTTAGGTTATGTTTTAGTTACTTACTTTGTGGAAAAGTAACTAGGATATAGCAGGATGTTGTAACACATGGTTGTTTTGTACATTTTTAAATATATTGTACTTTTGTAACATTCACATTAATTACTATTTAGATATAAATATTTGGAGGAGTGTTTCAATTCCACGTAATTCCAAAATATTAGAATTAATGTGTGCAGTGCTCTTACAATCCAAAGATAAGCAGAAAACAATACAAACACAACTTTTTATTATCTATGCATACAAGTGGATTCATGGATCTATATTATTTTCCTTATTGTCAAGAAACTAAATCAGGAGGTTTTCTTCTCACAAATGGAGATGAAGGGTTCACTTCCTTTGAGCTGAGTGCTGATACTATTCTAGATTTTTTAAAATGTGCTTATTACTCCTTTACACTCAAGTTCTGCCTCTGCTGACAAACTCCTACAAATAAATCAAAAAAATGTGTAGAAGTGTTTATTTCTGTATTCTACAATCAAAAATTTAGGAACAACTTAAATATGTTTCTATAGGCAACCAGATGGATAAATTCCTACATTCATCCAATGAAATGCTGGGTAGTATTTAAACAGATTGTGGTAGGTCTATATGTGCTGATGTTCAAGACATGTATTTGCAAGTTTCAGAACAATGTCAAGAAGGTGATTTTATTCATGTAAATAGGATGCGGTTTATGTGTATGTGTTTTTAGAATACATATCCCTTTTTGAGAAATACACAGGAAATAATTTATAATGATTATTTTGAGGGATAGAAAGACTTAGAGGCTAGGGGACTTTTGCATTTGCCTTTATATTCCTCTATGTTGTTTACGTTTTTTAAAAAAATTTCAAAAAATATTTGAATTTAGACATGAAATACTCTAAATTGAACCCTTAACTCTTGGGTTTGTTGTTTCTCATATGGGATGCCACTTGATGAACAAATGAGTGGAAAGAAGAAAATGTGAAAAAAATAAAGTGTATATTTTAATTTTGCTTGTGGCACAATTAACTGGCACACACTCCACATGCCTTCCTGTACCCCATAAGTGACACATATGTGGCTCTATGTTTGTCTCCTGCATGTGAGATGCTGTGAGATGCTGTAGCCCTTGCAGTTAGTCTTAGGATATTGTTCTGGCACCACCACCCCCCCTCCCCAAACTGGTATTTGTGGTACTCTCTTTTAGGGCTCATCGTTATAGAGCCTTTTCTTAGTCTGCAAAAGGGTGCTCTGTCATCAGAGCCAAATTATAGGTTGGAAAATTACTTTTGTTCACTTCTCTCTCCTCTCTTTCTAATAGATAGCAATGCTATTTTTGTTATGATAATAATGGATGCTTAGGGATTTTCCCTCCAAATTCTTTGTTTTCTTTCCATAATTCACATAATATATTCAGAATATTGGTGAGTCTTTAATGTCTCATTTTGTAAATGGTCAAAATGAAATTTAGGGAAAGCCACCGAGTCTTTTCAGAGACAATGGCTGAATTAAGACACACAAAGAGTCACCAGTGAATGTTCAAATGTGTGCATTATACTATAACTGAAGAGAGTTGCGGCCTTTATCCCAGAGTGAGCCCCAACTCAGGAACTGCTTAAAACACAAAACAAACCAAACGAAAAAACAGGCATTTATTAGCAGAAATCATAAAAGATGATCCTTGGATGGAAGAAAGTGCTGGAAAGAAATAGTGATTTAAAGCCATGTGCAAGACGCTTTTGTATCTTTTAACCAAACAACTGCTAAGCATTATAAATTTCTTGAGGAATATTTAGCCATTTTTATTATAGAACTAAAGGTAGAGGGAACATAGATGATGGTAATTAAGCGAGGTGGTAGCGTAGCAATAAAGATAGGAAGATGGTCTAAATCCTTATGGCCAGTTCTCTGTTCAGCATTCTAGGTTGTGCCTACACTGCACTTGGAAAACCACTTTCCCTTATGTGGGTCTTGGGATCAACACTAGATGAATTGCAGAAAATAGCTGGATCATGTTTTAATCTGAAAGATTTCAAAATGCCAATCAGACCCTTGGCTTGCTCTAGTTTTCAGAAATACTATGTGAAATGTGGATCATAAAGCAGAATTTGGCTCTAAAACACTGAATTAAAATTATTCTTAGGAAGGCTTCAATTAACTTCACAGCAAAACTACAGTAGTCTCAATTTTGTAGCTAGAGATGCTTATGAGAGTGGCAGATGGCTACACAAAGCAACCATGTTATTTTATTTCCAAATTTATGTAAACTGAACTCATAAATTTAAAACAAAATAAGATTTTTCAATTTTACCACAATAATCCTAGGTCCCAGAATCAAATCTTGGAATTTTAGAAAGTCATCTAAATTTGCTGATGAGGTTTTTAAAAACAGTAATTTATGTGATTTAAAAGTAAACTCCTTGCACCGCAGTGTTCACTGCAGCACTATTTACAACAGCCAGGTCATAGAAGCAACCTAAATGTCCACCAACAGATGAATGGATAAAGAAGATGTGGTACATATATAAAATGGAATATTACTCAGCTGTAAAAAGGAACAGATTTGGGACATTTGTAGAGACATGGATGGACCTAGAGACTGTCATACAGAGCGAAGTAAGTCAGAAAAACAAATATCGTATATTAACGCATATATGTGGAATCTAGAAAAATGGTACAGATCAACCAGTTTGCAAGGCAGAAATAGAGACACAGATGTAGAGAACAAACATATGGGCACCAAGTGGGGAAAGTGGGGGCAGGGGTTGGGGTGGGATGAACTGGCAGATGATTGGGATTGACATATACATTACTAATAAGAAAAAAATATCAAATCGTGCACTTTAAATACATGCAGTTTATTGCATGTCAATTACATCTCAAAAGTTCTTAAACAAAATAAATAAAAGTAACCTCCTTGTACCTTCAATGGTTAGAACATATATATCCTTTCTTCCCGAGTGACTCATCTGCCAGGTGTTGCCCATGGTGGTTGAACAGGAGTGCTTTGACAGACAGATCAACTTGGAGTTAAACCCTGGCTGTTCAAGTACTTAGCTGGGAAACTTTTGTCAAATAATGTGACCACTTTAAACTTCTTTGCCCTCATCTGCAAATATACAACCATATGGTTGTTTAAGGATTCAGAGAGGAAAAACCATATGAAGTGCAGCACTGAGAACAAAGTGAGTGCTCAATTATTAGCTACTTTTATTAAATTCTATTTTTTAAACATTGGCCAATGGGAAATATAAGGAACAGACTATGATTTCTTTAAGTTTTGTGTTTTAAAAAAATAGGCCACATAGTGTAATGATTAGGAAGCATTCTCTTGAACTGGATAGCCTTTAGAGGTGGGCATAAATTCAGATGTTTAATATGTGGTATAGCCTGGACACTAACACTGCAGAATGGACGCTGGCAGGTGGGTCTTGCCTGTATGGGCCAGCTGAACACCAGTCAGACCTTTGGAGTCTGTGATGATGTCTGTATTGTATACCATGGCATTGCTGTTCGATGTCTGATTAGAAAATATGGCATCCTACGTAGTTATATTTTAGTCAGTCTTAAGATAAGCAAAATAGTGTTCTTGTTTTAACCCCCTTGGTGAAATTCTTGGAATGAAGTGGATATTTGAACTGATGGGGAGCCTTAGACATTCTAGTAAATACGCTTCTTATCCGTGTATAAATTAGAAGCCAGAGGACCAGGGAGATAAGTTCTGTCTACTGCCTTCTCTACTCTGTGCTTCTTTCTAAGAATCAATATTTCCCCATGTTTTGAGTATAGGATCCTGACAGAGACTGGGTTTCGATTATTCAGATTTTTGCCAAGACTGAGGTCATTTTTTTTTTCCTAAACAAAATTGGCCACTATAGAATGGTGATATGGACATTACAGAAACTGGGGGTGAATATGTATCCACTTTACAAAACATCCTAGAATTGTGGTTGATAGGAGAAAAAAAACTGTTACTGTATGCTCTTTTGGTGATTTGCTTGTGTTTTCCTTACCTAAGAAATCAAGAGTACAACAATCATTTGGATTAAGTTGAAATTTCCAACTTCTAGTGAGTTCTAGTAACTTGAGGTTTTTACCTTGACAAAGAAGTAGCATTAATTTCCCTCTGCTCTTTACATGGTGATTGTACTCTTGAGACTCAGACCATTCACAAGGAGAGAGTCACCTCAATTGAAATCTTATCTAAACGTTTGCCTCATTTGCTACTCAAATGGTAGAAGTTCTTTTTAAGTAGTATCCTCTGTGTTTACGTTTTAGTTTACATGTTAACTGTAGAGGGAGGAAACAAATGACTGTCTCCTCTACCTACACTCTTAAAACATATTTTGAGTCTGGTCGAGTGGCTGGTACTTGTCTTTTTGAGTGATAGAGTCTTCTGTTTTACCATCTCTTTCATGTATCCGAGTTCTCACTTTGTTTGGCCCTTTATATTTTTATCCAATTGAAGATTCATTTGGAAAATTTTTTTCTTTGTTCATTTGAAATACCTCAGTTGTTTTTCTTAGGATTAACATTGTGAGGGTTTCTTTCTGTAAGTTAGACATGCAGTGTGCTCTCGTTTTTATGCCCAAGCTATTGTGTAAAGTCAAACCAACATTGTCAAGCATGCTTTCTGAGTGCCCACTCTGGGAAGTCCCACTGCTAGGGGAGACAGCATTGCAGTGATGATCCCGGAAGGAGGTATGGTCTCACTGTATCATTAAGCGAAAGCCCAGATGGGCAGCAACAAAACAAATATCTACACTTTTTGCAAAGTATGGGGTTGGCCGAAAAGTTCATTCACGTTTTCCCCATAAGATGGCTCTAGTAGCGCTTAGTTTAACTTTATTCAAAACAATTTTGTTAGATTGTATTGTGACAGCTGTCATATCAGTGTTCATTAAAAAAAGCTTACCAAAATTGGTGAATTTTTGTGTAGCCATTTTAATATTGAAAATGGAAGAAAAAAGCAAAATTTTTTGGCATATTATGCTTTGTTATTTCAAGAAAGGTAAAAATGTAGCTGAAATGCAAAAAAGGATTTGTGCAGTGTATGGAGAAGGTGCTGTGACTGAACATGTCAAAAGTGGTTTGCAAAATTTCATGCTGGAGATTTCTCACTGGACAATGCTCCACGGTCGGGTAGACCAGTTGAAGTTGATAGCAATCAAATCGAGATATTAATTGAGAGCAATCAACGTTATACCACATGGGAGATAGCTGACATACTCAGAATGTCCAAATCAAGTGTTGAAAATTATTTGCACCAGTTTGGTTGTGTTAATCGCTTTGATATTTGGGTTCCACACAAGTTAAGCGAAAAAACCTTGTTGATCATATTTCTGCAAGCGATTCTCTACTGAAATGAAATGAAAACTTTCTGTTTTTAAAACATTGTGACGGGCGATGAAAAGTGGATACCGTACAACAATGTGGAATGGAAGAGATCGTGGGGCAAGCAAAATGAACCACCACCAACCACACCAAAGGCTGGTCTTCATCCAAAGAAGGTGATGTTGTGTATATGGTGAGGTTGGAAGGGAGTCCTCTATTATGAGCTTCTTCTGGAAAACCAAACGATTAATTTCAACAAGTACTGCTTGCAATTAGACGAATTGAAAGCGGCACATGATGAAAAGTATCCAGAAAAGGCATAGTCTTCCGTCAGGATAATGCAAGACCACATGTTTCTTTGATGACCAGGCAAAAACTATTACAGCTTGGCTGGAAAGTTCTGATTTATCGGCTGTATTCACCAGACATTGAACCTTCGGATTTCCATTTATTTCAGTCTTTACAAAATTCTCTCAATGGAAAAAATTTCAATTCCCTGGAAGACTGTAAAAGGCACCTGGAACAGTTCTTTGTTCAAAAAGAGAAACAGTTTTGGGAAGATGGAATTATGAAGTTGCCTGAAAAATGGCAGAAGGTGGTGGAACAAAACTGAATATGTTGTTCAGTAAAGTTCTTGGTGAAGATGAAAAATGTGTCTTATTTTCACTTAAAAGCCAAAGGAACTTTTTGGCCAACCAAATAATTTAGCTTTAAAAAAAGTACAGGACTTCCCTGGTGGCGCAGTGGCTAAGAATCTGTCTGTTAACGCAGGGCACACGGATTCGAGCCCTGGCCTGGGAAGATCCCACATGCCATGGAGCAGCTAAGCCCATGTGCCACAACTACTGAGCCCACGTGCCACAACTACTGAAGCCTGTGTGCCTAGAGCCCATGCTCCGCAACAAGAGAAGCTACCGCACTAAGTCTGTGCACTGCAACGAAGAGTAGCCCCTGCTTGCTGTAACTAGAGAAAGCCCGCGTGCAGCAATGAAGGCCCAATGCAACCAAAAAACAAAAATAAATAAATAAATTTATAAAAATATAAAAAAAAAACTCACTATTATAAAAAATGTATACACTGGAGGATGATGTAGTGAGTAGAAGCACTTTTAGCCCAGTCATTTTATAATTACATCCAAAAAGTCTTTATGTAATGAGAACATAATGTTTTTTCTTTTAAGACTTTATGATCACCTTTGCGCCTATAACCTTTTGCTCGCTACAGTGAAGTTGCTAGAACACATCTGTTGATATACATAGGGTTTTCAAATTTGTTTTCAAATATTACTGGTTTAAAATCATGAACTGCATACAATCCCTTTGTGTTACAGTAAGAAAAATATCAGCACAGGCATTTTCTTCATTTAGTTATGGAGTAAATGTAAGAATCTGAGTTTTAAACTTATCTGGTCATCTTCTTTTTCTTTTTTTCTTTTTTCTTTTTTCTTTTGTTTCATTTCTTTTGATACCACATCCATTTCTTATCTCTTCATTTTGCAGTAATAGAAGAAGCCTTAACAGTTGTAAGATTACATATTTATATCAGGGTTCAGACTGTGAATTCATTCTTTTCTAAGGAAGCAGAAAGATCATGTAAAAATGGTGACCACATGTTGACAGAATGCATGATTTAACAAAACCAAAGGCAATCATTTCAAAGAAAAATGTTTTATTTTCTGCCAGCAGAGTATAATGGAGAGAAATTGGCTGGTATTATTTTTAAAAATTGCCCAAATCACTGTAGTTAGTGTAAAATTGTCTCTGGAACTATTTCCTGTAAGTTAACCAGACATGTGATTGTATCCTTTATAGTTTGAATACTGAAGCTCACATTTCAACTGTCTTACATGGAGCTTATCAGGTATAATAGCTCTTTGTAAAGGTGCTTCCTTTCCTCTTTTAGTCTCTTCCGTCTAAGCTTCTACCTTCATTCACCTCGAACTTAGAATACTTACCGTTTGGGGCTTTCCAGAACTGTGAGCTTAATATGATTCACTAACAAATCAAGACCATGAGCTCGTCAAAATGTGCTGCTCCTGCCTGCAAAAGTTCCAGTAAAATTAATGTAAACATTGTTTACCTATTAAAAATTCTCCACACATTTCGGTTGAAGGATTTGGTTGAACATGTGGTCTGTAGGGCTTGCTGTTTTTTTCTTAGTACTTAAAGTAATTTCAGACATTACACACTGGGACCTGCTTATGTTGTTCATGAGTATAATAGGTATTATTAACAGCAAATCAGGTTTATGTGTCAGTGAATGAATAATACAGTTTCATATGATTCCAATGGTCACATGCCTCCAAGCAAGCTCAAAAGACATGAGTCACTCGATGGAATGTTGGTGGTTGTATTGCTACTTTGCCAGGGATGTTTGTAACGGCTTAATAGGTACTGGAGGTGTTATGGTGGTTGATTTTATGTCGTTTACCGACCAGGTCATCCCATGAGATTCAAGCCTATATTTTGGAAGAACTATGGAGTTAGCTACACAAACAGATTGAAAGAAGTGAAAGTATTACTTACCTTGGGGACAGGGAGGAGTATTGGATTTGTGTCTACACAGTGCCAGAAATACTGGGGCTCGCCAGATATAGATAATGGGTTGGTTTGGCTGTAGCCTGATGCTAGACAGCAACCAGCATGTGATTGTTGATGGTCCCAGATGTTTGACATCCTGTGAGAATGTTCCTCGACCTCAAACAATACATAGAAAGTAAGCAGGCATACTTTAAAAACGAAAGCTTTGCCATTATTTGAACCTCTCCCACCCACCAGTGAAAAAAAGTTATAATTTATGTTTAAAACAGAGCTATAACTCTTCTGTAAATGGTGTCCTTCTTTTAGCTAGGATAGCTGATATTCGTTATTATGTATAACTCAGGGGTAAGTGTTTCGTGCTCTGCTTTGTCAGTTCTGGAGAAGACCCAGACTTTCCTTTGGAAAAGTGGAAATGAGAGTATTTCGTTGTTATTAATCAGAAATTTTAGGTAAACCCGTTTTCGTGTGTTGTCCATGAGTTTAATAACCATGTAACCTCACTGAATCCTTTATGAAAGCTGGGTTGCATATTTACTTTTGGATGCTCTGAGACCGTATTAGATTCTAACAGGCTGGGGGTGGGGGGAGGTGGCGCCCCATTTTAAAACTGCAGAGAAGAAGGGTAATAACTTTAACGTACATCAGACATATTCCCAGACATATTCCCAGCAGTTCCACTAATGTGACAAAACACAAGTGAAAAAAGAATCCTTAAGGGGAAAGATGTCCTAGAGAACAATCCCTTTTTTTTTTTTCAGGTGAGAAGACAGAACCAGACATTAAATGTCTTGTCTGAAATCATAGAGCTATTAATGGCAGATCTTGGCTCAGAACCCAGGTCTCACAACTTATAGACCAGTATTTGAGTGTAATGAATAACTATGATTTTCTCAGTCATATTTTCCCTTAAATTGAATAGCTTCCTTATGTGGACCACCTGTACCTACTTAATTAACTCTACTTATTTTCCAGATGATCTGTCAATTGCTTTAGTCTAGACCTGCTTACAGATCACTCTTATACACACGTCGATTTCATCTAAGACCTTCCCACTGAGAGCATGAACTACTAAGGGGGACCCCTGGTTAATGGCTCAGCCTCTTCCTGCCTAGGAATACAAGTATCCTGAGCACAGAGAGGAAGGAAACTCTTTTACTTTTCACTGGAAAATCCCTCTCTCTTAGGAGTAGTAGAATTTCTTTGGCACTGACATGTTTCCGTATGACCTCCACCCCACCTAAGCATCTATTAAATTGATGCTGTGAAAGTGCATGGATGAGTGGATCTTCAGGCAGTATAAGCCCCGCACTCAGATCTGTGCTATCCAAATGAGGACACACAATACCTGTTGAGCTCATGTGAAATCTGAGCACATTGGCATGGAGTAAAGAGGCATTATTTTCTTTATTCCTGCTTGTCATGCACAAATTGTCTAGGAATTTACGCGAGCTCATTTGTAACACAATATGATAAAAGACCTATACTTGATATGGCACGCTAAGATACGTCTACATTAGCACGTAGTACTGTATAAATGGATGCTTATAGAAATCTTTCGGGAATGAACCACGTTTGCTCTCATTCTGCTTGCCGTATCGTTCACAATTTGTATAAAATTTTGTAAAGTCAGGAAGTATCCTTGTGAAATTGAAGTGTTTGGGGTGATTTTTTTTCCGTAAGCATCGGCTGGGTGTTTTTTTCCCTCTCTTGTCATCATGGCCATACAGGTGTTGATAACTATACATCATGACTGATTTAAAAAAAAAAAAGTTCTAAAAAGGCTTCTAAATGAAAGCAATAATTTTGCATTGAATTTCTAGTGACATGAGCAAATCACTTGCTCTTTGCCTCTTATGGATTTTATAATGTCATCAGAGTCTATCAATAAAATTATAGCCTACAGTTGGGCATAGGCGATTCCTTATAGCATTGCATATACAGGAGGCAGTGGAGGGGAGCAAAAATTGCAGTATGTCTGCTCTGGAAACATTTCAGCAGTGAGTGTGTGTGTGTTTGTTTTTTCATTTCGGATGCTACTGTACAGTCAGTCCTGGAAGCTGCAGACGAAGAGTGGTGCCTGACTCTCACATAGGAGTGCTCTCTTGCTTCCACCTGCTGTGAGTGAAATTGACTAGAATCGTGTCATTCTGACCCGTTTCATACAGCAGCAGACTCTGCACATAGACATCATGGCTGTCCCTTCTACCTGAGCTGTCAGCATCCATCCAAGAGGGAGAAAGATACTGACTGAGATTAGGAGCATATGGCCCGAAGGAACTGAGAAGGCCATAGATGACCCTGTAGGGGAAGCAGATGTGCTTTCCTTAATAGATATATTTTTTATAATGATAAAATATTTATCTATTTAAAAATAAATACATAAGAGGGTAAAAAACCCATATCCAGAAGCAGAAGAGAGTCAGCGATAGGAAAACAGGAGTTATAAAGCTTTTATCGAATTTCTGGAGGCCTCTCCAGTTGTTTGTCTTATTCTCTGAACCTTGTAGAGATTTAATGGCTCACCTTAATTTGTAGGTACCCTGCCATCTGGAATCTTTTCTCTGTGATCTCTTATGTGTTCTCTTTGGAGCACTGCTTCTCTCCGCTTTTTTTGTATTTCTGATCAACATAAACAACACAGATCTAGCAAAGAGATACAATAGTTATGTGAAGATCTGCGAGTTCCCCTTAGACGTTTCCACCTGTTATGTTTCTGTCTGACTCGTGGGAAGGATTTATGGTGATCTGGTATTCTGAATACGACGGTGTATGATTGATAAAGAGAGATGACATGGGCTCTTGACATTTCTTTCTCCTTGCCTCAGTTTGCCTCAGTTTGGTGCTCACTGTAGCACCACTTCCAGAGCACAGAAAGGGGAAAAACTGTTTTGAGAATTGAAATATTTTTGTCAGGGAAGAATTTATGAGTATTGAGGTTTGACAGGGAGAGAGGAGTATCCGTGTTTCTTCCCTTTCTCTTTCCCTTCTTTACAATAAGAGCATCCCAAGGACTCTTTTACTGGGTAAACTTAATTTCAAGAGCAGTAGTACTGGATGTGTTGTTTACTGTCTTAAGTCACGACTTTTAAGGACATTCAGATCATCATTAACATAATCATCTTTCAACAAATACTTTTGAGGACACACTATATATGCAAGACTGTGTCTCTCAACTTTATTATTGCACTGATAATAACAGTCTTGTTTAGCATGCACTTTTAAGAAATTGTTAACAGAACTTAATCACTAATTTGGGCAGGATGCACTGACTCATTTTGAAAGGAGCTATTTTAGTTTTCCACATCCTACTACACCATCTTGATCGCTCTCTCCTATTTTAATTTTTACTGAAAGATATTTTGTATGTAATGCCATCATGGTGAACTGACTGAAATTTCAGTTGTGATTAAATGTTTGAAACTATGTGGCTGAAATGTGGTAAATGTATCTATGCACAGATATGCATATGAGTATTTTTAACTCTCTGAGCTACTTTTAATAATAGGTTAGGTCCTATAAAATACTAACTGATCTAATTTTTTCCTGATTATTTATAGAAAATTTGTAAAACAGAGTAAGGTAAAAGGAGAAATTCTACCACTCTGAGAAAATGACTGTTAGTACAGTTTCTTTTCTTCCAATCTACCTTTCTGCATTTCTCTGCATTTCACGCTTCTTCCTCATTTCTTCACTGTCCCCTGACTGCTATAGCCGTTTATATCCTATACTTTTTGTACTCCCATAATTAAATCCTACTTTCAGGAAAGGCTATTAATGGTGTTAAACCATAGATTGCTAACTGCTACAGGCCAAATGAGACCCATAGGAGCCTGCAAAAAGTTGCACTTTTAAAATGAGATGCTCACTATTTTCAAAAAATGGAAGATTTTATGTTTTCAAAAGTCTAGATTTCTTGCTCTCTTAAAAAGGAAGACTTGGCAACTTTGGGGTCCACATTCCTATCTAGTAACAAATGTTTTTTCCGAATAACGTGTTCCCCCTGTTGGCTAGGCAGGTGCTCCCTGGTTTGCCATAGGCCACACCCCTCCCTGTTACCTGCTCAACACTGAGGGTCCAGCTGCCATTTATTGTCAGCCTTGCAATGCTCTCTCACCTAGTCCTCTTTATTCACTTGTGTAATTTTCCTGCAGGTACTTGAGGTTATGATCTCTAACTTAAAATCACTTACAATAATAATAATGTGTACAACAAACAATAAAACCCTGACTCACTCTTCTTGCGTATATTAATTTTATGAGAAGAGATATGACCAAATTCAGTGAGTGATTCTCTGAGAGGGAAATTGTGTGGAAGAAAATGAGGGGCCAAAACTGAGGGGGAAGAAAACAGAATTTGAAGGCCAATATATATAATTTAATCCCCTTGAAACAGTGATGTGTTTATGTGAGTGTGTGTGTGTGCATGTGCACGTGTGCAAAGGTACATGTATATATTTGAAGAGTGACTCTGGGAATTCCCTGGTGGTCCAGTGATTAGGGCTCCACGCTCCCACTGTAGGAGGCATGGGTTCCATCCCTGGTCTGGGAACTTAAAAAAAAAAAAAGAAGAAGGAAAAGAAAAGTGACTCAGGTTCACAGCCATGGGAACATGACAAAGTTGCCACATTGCTCTTGGTGACTCATTGATCTCCACACTATCTTTGTAAATACACTGTTGGGAAGCTACTGTTTTCAGAAGTGAAACTAAAGACTTAAGTGATCTTTTGTCGGCTGGTGACTCAAAAGGAGACCTTGAGGGAAAACCCTTTGAGATGACTATCTCAGCCCAAACAAAACAAAATGAGATGCAGAGAGGACAGAAGGTGAATTTAAGAAAGGGCTCCTGTAAAGTGTCTGTGGTTGAGTATAAGATCACAGGATATACATTTTGGTCAGAGACTGTAATGGGATGACAGGTCAGGGAGGAAGTATTCACCTATAGGTATACATTTTGTGTTGTTTTAACTAATTATTTGGTGGCTTATAGATTCAGATACTGAGGTTGTTTATGGAGGCTTTGTGGTAAGGGCCAAATGAGCAAATCGCTGGCTTCTTTTGCCCCATTTCAATTAAACAGTCCCTTTTACATCAGCTTACAAATCAATCATCATGTGCTTTCCTACATCTGAGAACTTTCTACCAACAGTTTGGATTCATGTTACTATTAAAGCTGTAATTATTCAATGTCAGTAAATTCAGTGTTGACTTTCAATTCATAAGATAACTGGGTCTTTTTAGTTTCGTGTATACTTATATCATGATACAATCTTTTGTTTGTCCATGAACAGCTCAAAAACTCATGAAATAAAAAAAAATGCCTATTTATCTTATCCTTATTTAATTTCATGTTTTAAACATTTATACATTGAAATATTACCTACCTTTACCATCCTGTTACATAGTTAGATGTGGCTCAGAATAACTTAATTGTAGTTTCTCAAAGTCAGATTTTAATGAGAGGACTAAGTATCTGTCAAGGTTTTTCTAAAGAATGTAGGCTTTGGGAAGAACTTGATTCCTGACTAAGTAATGGAAGCCTGCAAATAAATAGGCGTTTCCAATGTTGTCCTGCTTTATAAAGTACCTCAGTGAGGTATTACGACTTCTCAAATTAAATCTCGTATGATAATCCCTGGCACGTAAAAATCTTGGCTGCTGCATATATGTAGTCTAATGCCACAGACCCACTGTACCACGAAGGGCCAACACCCGTTAGAAGTGGAAAGTGCAGCAGTTGGTTGAAAAAGCAATGATCCTGCTTATGATAGTTTGGTCAGTGTTATGGAACTTGGTAGAGATCTCAAGATACCGTTAATTGGGGCAGCTTCTTAACCAAGACTTGAGTCAGGATCTGAGATTTTGCTTCAGGAAGCCCATTCTGTGCAATATTTTGCATGTTTATTTGTCTGTGTTTTCTCCTGGGTAAGAATCCAGCTGCCATTAGGTGGTCCAGGAGTTAGTGACACATGGAAAATGTCAGTCATTAAATGGTAGCACACTCCATCCCCAACCAGGCAGCTGGCCTATTGTACAGTGGACCACATGGTGCTTGGGGTTTAGAGGGGCCACAAAGGACACAGGAGCCCAGGCTGTGTGGCTGAAGGACTCAGTCCTTTGGTTGGAGACTTATGTGGGATAACTTGAGGAGGGATGAAGGCCTCTCCCAGCTTTTTCAATTCCAGTTTCTTTCTGGAGGAATGACCAAGCCAAGCATTTTCTCCAGATATTTTTCAGGCCCCTACTGCTGCAAGAAGCGGTGATGGGATGGCATTTGGTACTGCTATCAGGTAAACTATTAAATGAAAAATACCTCTGAGCATCATGGTGCTTCTGAGGCTCAACTTAGATTCCATAAAATTACATTTACGTTGTTTTTTTCAGAAAGTAATTTTTATATTAAAAATACATGTTTATTGAAGAAACTTCGGAAGTTATCTCCTGCCTCCTCACCTCCCATCTTCTTAACCCCCTACAATGAATTTCTACCACGTAGAAATAACCGATCTTAATATTTTGGCTTGTGGGAATTAATCATGATTTGGATATATTTTCTCTGTATCTATATATAGTTATAGATGTATTGCAATAGTTGTTTGACCTCTGTACATGCTGCTTTATGAACTGCCTTTTATCACTTAACATATTGTAAAAAAAATTTCCCCAGTCATTGAAGATTTGTTTCGACATCTTTGTTCAATATCTTGAGAAAATTCCATAATTTGTTTCTAAAGTCTGTCAAAGAGGTAGTAAATATTCTTTTAGAATATATTTGTTTGCATCCTTATTCAGTTTGGGATATATATTTGCCAAAATGTTCCCTTGAAATCATAACAAAGTACACCCTTGGTAACTATATACCAGTGCTTTTGGAACCTAGATGAAAGGTTAAACAAAAATGCATGTCTTTAAAAAAAAAAAAGTCAGGTGGGGGTAGAGTATATTGTCTCTTTAGACTGACGGACCTGTATTCTCAACTGTAGTGTTCAAAGAAAGCATGACCATTTCACTTATTTCATTAAAAATGCAGGCAGTTATAGTATAATGGTGTGTTCATTGATGTCAGGTAGAAGTGTGTGCTGTTTGCAGTGTTCACATGACCATAACTTTCATTTTTCATACTTAAAGATCTTCAAACTTGTCCAAGCATGCTTTCTCCTTTCCAAGTTTCTCCTATCAAGCTTGAAAGTTTTCAAAAGCTTTCTTCCACTTGCTTGTGCTTTCAAAAGTGTTTGAAATCACACTTAAAGAAAATTAAAGGAAAAATTGAATTTTCCCTCTAGAAAAAGTCATTTGAATTTGAATTCCAAAGCGACTTAGTTTGGGACTTAGAGCAATTAACAGCAAATTTACTCCCAATTGGAATGTGTTTTTAAGCCTGAAAAAATAGGGGGTTTATTGGACATTTTATTAACGAATTAATGTTTTCATAACAATTATGATGAAATTTATATGGGTGGTTATAAATTAAATAAAACTTTATCAGTGACTTAATGGTTGTATGACTATAATCAGGAGACGAGGATCACGAGGACGTTGTTGCTGTAGAGGCAGTGCGGTGCGGTGGTGAGAGGGACGTACTGGGGTCATCTTGCCAAGGTTCTGGTTCTAGCTTCAGCTGTCATTGGCCTTGGGCAAGTTACTTTCCCTCTCTCTGCGCTGATCTTCTTATTTGTGAGGTGGGAGACAATAACATTTCCAGGGTGACCAACTGTTTTGGCTTGCCCAGGATCATCCTGCTTTTAGTGCTGAAAGTTGAGGATCTGGGGAAAGCCCTCCCTGAGACAGAAAACTCCTAGTTTTGGGGGAGGGGGGCAGAAAGCTAAAGGGAAAGTATAAAATCCATATAGTTCCTCCCCCCGCCCCTCGCCAAACAGGGGCTGAAAGCAACACCGTTTGGGGTCGAATGTAATCCGCGGAGGTGATCTGCTTTCCATAGATGCTGTTACTTCCCCTCCTCCCCAGCCCCACTGATATTAAATGGGATGATGTTTAAAACACTTAAACCCTGAAACTTAGTAGACATTCAAAGATGTTTGTTTTTATGATTAAGATGTTAAGGCCCATGCTTTTCTTTGATGGTACTGAGAAACAATATGTACTTTCTTGTCACTGATATTATGAAAATAAGTACTATAGTTCCTTGGAGTGATAGAAATACAGCAGTTGCCCTTTAGATGGTTAGTAAAATGTCCTGCCTTCACAGGGTGCCCACCATTCCTTCTCATTTTGCCTTTCAGCAGAGATGCTCTGACCCTTTCAAATATTTAGCAGTAGACTTTCCTCTCAATGTGTGCTCACGACTTCTGTTACTGCTAATAGAAGTTACACATGTGTGCTCACCGGGATGAGAAAGCCTTTATCTCAAGTCGGGCAAAGACCCGTGATCCTGAATCTCTTTCTAAACTTCAGACCTGAAGAGAGCAGTGCAGGGAATTGCTGCTTTCTCACTATATTAGCTTCTTCAATTTCCTTTTAATTGGAGCCTGCAACCCAGATTCTTGTAACTTCAGGGGGATGAACAATACAAATTAAGATCTGGATGCTTTCCAGGAATGGCTCAGCTCAAAGAACACTTTTTTTTTTTTCCTTTTAACACAGTTGTGGCTATTCACAAATCACATGCAGTTGCCTAATGAGTCCATATTTGCTTCTGAGGTTTCACATTTGCAAACTACACTGCTGAGAAAGTAAGTGATGTGTTCACCCAGCTCTGGTGTGAGCTGACTGATTTAAAGTACAGGACAGATAAATACTAGAATAGTCAAAATTCTAAACCGGTAGCACAGAACCTTCAAATACAATATCTTACTCTTGTTCAGGACACTCATTTCTCCCCAAGAATTCTTTTTAATGTATAAGACTTCAATTTATGTTTAAGAACTAGTAAACTATAGCAGTTTGACAGCCATTCACACTTAATTCTGTGCGTTAAACCAACAGCATTCTTTTCCACAAACATCCATTGTTAGGACAATGCTCTCAGACAGAATTTATGAGAAATGGAATTATGTTACCAAGGAGATAGCATTTACTATAATGAAGAGTAGATCCTAGAAAATGGCCCCTTTTACAGCAGCTCAGAGCAGAGCTACAAAAGCAATTGATTGGTCTTGGCATTTAGTCTTATATCAGCTGTGTCATCCATAGCTTCAGGAGTGAGAACACTAATCTAAAGTGACATTTCTGTTCTGGCGGGCTTTTCTGCCCTGATGAAAGCAATTACTTCATTCCTAAATGATAATTTGCAGGAGTTTCAACCACTTTAATTGATAATTTTTTTTTGTTCTGAGTTCAATTGTGAAGTGATTAGCTGATTTGGTAAATAGAAATTTAAGGTGTGAAATATACAAGTTGCTCCAAGGTAAAGTGCTATTTATTGGGTGGAGAGAAATTACTTGATAAAGCTGCAAGTTATTTTTTTTTCATTATTATGGAGCTGCCAGTTGGATAGCTTAAAGTTCTGGGGGAAAATGAAGAACAAAACACTTTGATTCAGGAGGTTTTTGGCAGACACCAAAGCATACAATGAACAGTTTGGTCTTGCTGTGGTTCATTCAAGAGTGATTTGAATCAAGGTGAACATTGGTTGAAAAGAATTGTGCGGACCTCTCAGCTTTCTTTATTACTATTCTAATGACTCATTCTGGACTTAAATCCTCTTATTTAAAGTGTTAAGAATAAAAATGCTCATTGGCTAAAACCAATTAATTTAATTATTAAGTTCAAACATACACAAGGCATTTTCTGAAGATGAGGGAGGGCATTCGATTGAATAGCTTTAATTACTCTTTTGATCTATTTTACCACAAGTCAAAAATGGGTCATGATTATTCAATCAGAATATATCTTAGTTTAAATATTTTAAGGGTGCATCTTGATTTTGGTACTTCATCGGATGTTAGCAGTTGCAGACGTTTTTGACTCTGTTTTTAAGCAATCAATTTCATGATATTTTCTTACATGGGGAAAAAATAATGGTCATTTCACATGTTAAATGAGAAAAATAAGGCAAGAATGAAGGTCAAACTGATTTAGCACATCAAACAGTCTTTGTCAGCCAAGCTTAATATATCCTGAGTTTGTGGAACAAATGAAATTTTGCTGCTATGTTACACTTTGCTTCCAAACAACCATTACAACTGGTTTTATATATTGTGTGAGCATCAGACCATCAAACAGTGCATCTTTACTGACGTGTTGCTGCAGCGATGATCTACAGCAGCAATCTGCCATTTATATAAGGGCAAAATGTGCATCTATATTTAGTTGTGAAATTGGCCTATTATACTCTTGATGTTTACAGAGGCTAACATAAATTAATGATGACAGCTATGAGCAGTGCATTAGTTAAGCAGCAGAGTTCTTACCTTGAACTTGAAGGTTCCAGTTTTAACTTCCAGCATATACTATACTGCTTTCTTCACACATTAAAGAAAGGTTTCTAAAATTATTACCTTTTCTTGAAGAGCATTAAAAGACTTCAATTTGTGAATTATGTTGTACATAATCCTATCAGATAATAGTTGTTTATGCATTTTTCAATTATATTATCTTGTAAGAAGACCGATATTTACAATCATGGGGAAAAATACTTCTGAAAGATTTTTATTCTTTGCAGTGGGCTGATTTGATTGACTTTGAACTCTATGTGATGTCAGTGTGGTGGGCTGTTTTATTGAAAGCAATGAAGGAAGGGCAAGCGGTGCATATGGAATCTTTACTGTACTTTTTCCCTGGGAGGCCTCCTCATTCAGCTCGTGTCAGGGCAGGTGTAGGTACCGGAGTAACTATAGATTTCACCATTAACTATGACCAGAGATCTGACAAGTATGCAGGTGTTCAAAGGTTCATGAGTTAAAATGCTGCAGCCTTTGATGAATTTTTGATGGCTGCATTTTTAATACAGGTCGACCTTCTTCCTTTGAGGCTGCTTGCCAGATTAATTGATAAATAGTAGAAGTCTGCAGTGCTGGGTTCTCCTAAGCAAAACAAGTAGGAAAATCCATAAAAAACTGCCTGTCTGGCTCCTTAGAAGTACTTTAAGAAGGTAAACTTTAAAGTGGTTTTGACCCTACCTTTCCTTTCTCCTACAGCTGGATGACCAAAACCTGCCATGTTCTTTCAGGATGACTAGTTATTGTATTCTAAAAGTTTACATCAAGGTGTTAAAGCTGAGGCTGAGAGAGAGGATTTTCATGTAGAGAGTGTGTGGATCTGTCGATAATGTCCATATAAGAAGCTGTTCCACAAATACAATTATTTTATTTTTTATTTTTATTTTTTTTAGTAAATTATGTATTTATTTTATTGGCTGTGTTGGATCTTCGTTGCTGCACACGGGCTTTTTCTAGCTGCGGCAAGCGGGGGCTACTCTCCGTTGTGGTGCGTGGACTTCTCATTGTGGTGGCCTTTCTTGTTGCAGAGCACGGGCTCTAGGCGCATGGGCTTCAGTAGTTGCGGCACAGGGCTCAATAGTTGTGGCTCACGGGCTCTAGAGCACACAGGCTCAATAGTTGTGGCACATGGGCTTAGTTGCTCTGCGGCATGTGATATCTTCCTGGGGCAGGGCTCGGACCTGTGTCCCCTGCATTAGCAGGCGGATTCTTGCCCACTGCACCACCTAGGAAGTCCACAAATACAATTATAAATTGTAAAAAAAAAAATAACTGATAGCAACCTATGCTATGAAGCAATCATCAGAGAAGAACCATTTGATTAGGTTAACTTGTCTCTGTTGTTACTCTGTGGTGGTTATTGTTTTTGCTCTGTTATATTGTGTAAATCTCCAGCGATATTGTTTCTGGTATCATTATCACCATTTCTGTGAAGTAGGAAACCAAGTAATCAATTTCGCAAAGCTAAATTTGACCAGCCACAGCAGATAACTTACCTCTTCTAATTTAATGAGTCATCCCATCCAAAGTTATCTGTTTTTTCCCACCATGGACAAGTGGCCCAATAAACAATTGACACCCTTATCCAGTTATGTGGCAGCTTCAGAGAGATTGCAAGTCCTGAGTCAATTTCATACTGTAGGCTTTGTGATAGTGGCAAATAGTGCTTATTTTTAAAACTTTTTACATTTTTTTTCCTGTCTCATTTCTGGCTCAAGGAGGGTTTCATGATTCAGCCTTGCCCCCAGTGTGGAGGCCAGAGCAGGAAGTGCTGCTGCCCTTGCAAGTTTCTTCCCTGCTCCAGATGTTCGGTCTTGAGTGAGCTCTCCATGGTCCTGGATTTGGGACTTTGTCTGACGTGAAAGAGAACTTTCAGATTTCTGATGTTTTGGAAGATACTTTGAAAGATCTTCTTCCTGCCAGGAGTACACATATACTCTTTCTGACTAATAATTATCATTGCAATTTTGAAGTCTTCCATAGAAGCTTTCACAACCTTCCTGAGTAACCTATTCCCTTAACTACTGTTTGGATGTTCATTTTTCTGTGTGAACAAAATTGCTTCTCTTCCAATTGAATGCCACCTTTTTCTACTTTAGGGAACTGAAAAATGGTCCCTTATTATTCTTAGTACAGGAAAACACTTATTTATAAACCTTTAATCTTCCATTAATGAGCCATATATTTTATTTTTTATTTGAACAAGTCATTGAGTATACCTGTGGTATAAAACAGACCATAGGCATATGGAGGACCATATTGAAAAATCCATATCTCTGTAATCAGGTAGTGTTATTTCACTTAAGTACACAATGTGGTGTGTCAGAACCAGTGGATAGAAATCATATTGGTGAGAACAGAGTGTAAATTATAAATGGACCTCAAAGCATAGAGCAGTCAGTGTGACATGAGCTTAGGTTTTCATTTAACGTGTTATACAGTATTATTGTGTGTCAGGCACCACTGTAAATATATTACAAAGATGATCTCACTTAATTTCAATAAGAACCTTATGAAGCAGATAGTATTGTCATCCCATCTCACAGGTGAGAAAAACTGAGGCAAAAGAAGTTAAGTACATTGCTCGTTTGCATAATTAGTAAGTTATAGAGCCAGGGTTTAAATACAGGAGGTCTGGCTCTGCAATCCATGCACCTACCCTCTGCCTCCTGCTAGTTTGGAAGACATGCCGAGAGAGGAGGCAGACAGAACGTAAAGGAAGTGAGAATCGTGATTGAGAGAACATGGAAGGAGTTTCATAAATAGGCAGTTTAGGGTAGTCACCGAGCAGAAGTTAGGTCTTTGGTTTAATTTCTACTGTCACTGTATGGGAAATAAAATTTAGTAAAAAATGAAGGTCACAAGTGGCAGTTTAAGAGGACAATGAGGAAAATGAATAGGTATTCAGAATTATGAAAACTGTAACCAGAGGAAAAATAAAGGGGGGTGGTAGAAAAGAGACTGCTGGTTAAAGAAAATTGCAAAGAATTATGGAGAAATAAGGTGATAATCAGATGTGGTACCAGGAGCAAAACAGTTGGGCTTTTTTCTCTAAGTAAGTTTTACAATTTTTATAATAATAGTTAATGTTTATATAACATTTACAACATGGCAGGCATTTAGCACTTCATATATATTAGCTCAATTACTCCTCTGAACAATATTGTGACGTGTGTACTAATATAATGTCTATTTCCCTGATGAGGCAATTGAAGCCTAAAGAAGTTGAGACACCTACCCAGGCTGCCCAGCTAGTAACTGTGTGATGATGTGAATACTTACAGTCTTGCTACAGAACTCATACTCCTAACCCCCGTGCTTCCAAGAAAGTCTAAGGATGGGTTGACTATATTTTAGGCATTCTTAATATATATAACTATATATAACTATATTTTAGGCATTCTTTAATGTCTTTGCAACTTATTAAAATTCTTTGTTGTAAAACTCTGAAGTAGACTCTACCACATTTAGAGTTTACAAACTATCTTAACTGTTATTACATTATTAACCAGAGATGTATTAATACATCTTTTGTTACCCAAACGTTATTGACCAGAGACATATCAATATCACTTACATAGCAAATTGCCGGCCACAGACGTTAGTTTCTGCAAAAATCCCTTGGTCAGTAATGAGTTAAAATTTAGAATTGACCAAGGGGCTTACTTCTTTATAGTCTACAATATACTACCATGAAACTCTCATATGAGCCATTGCAGTTGTCCCAGGAGATTTGCCAAATACTCCTTGTTTGTCATTCTCATGATCTAAGATGATAAAATTGAGGCTTAACTTAGTGATTTAGGATTATAATGCCTACAGTGGCCAAAGTGGGTCTCATAACTCCTTCTTCGGAACTCTTTCCACAAAACATACAACTTGCCAAAGGAACTTAAAATAGATGGGGAGATTAAAAAAATCACTTTACATTTACAAACACTGACCGCTAAATCTTCATTTTTAGTAAACTTTTTTTTAAATTAAGCTCTTTATTGGAATATAATTGCTTTACACTGTTGTGCCAGGTTTTGCTGTGCAACAAAGTGAATCAGCTGTATTTATACATACATCTCCATATCCGCTCCTTCCTGCGACTCCTTCCCACCTGCCCCGTCCCAGCCCTCTATAGCTGGTGGGAAGCTGTTGCATAACATAAACTCTTTGATCAATTGTCAGCTATGCTTAAAGATATAACTATAGAAACTTGTAAAAATTATTTCAAAGTGTTGAACGGAAACATATATTAAATAATATTATTTTAACGAAGGTATTTCTTTAGGATAAGTTAATTCTAGCAACAACAATGGCAAAAAAGAGGGCAGAATCCAACTTTATAATCCTTATATAAGGAAATTCTATACATTAGATTATTATTCTTTTGGTTGGGGTGATGGACCCCTTTTGAAAATCATTTACCTTCACCCCCAAAATATACACATATATACATAATTTTGCCTTTGATTTTCAAATACGTGTGTGTGTCTTTGGAAATAGTTGTTGATTTTGTTGTTGGTGGTGGTAATTATTAGTGAGGATGATATTGTCGTCATCAAAGAGAGCTGAAACAGAGTCCAAGTGGAAGAACATAAAATCAGTGGGAAGTTTGGACCCGAGGAGTAACTTAATGTTTAATTGTATTCTAGGTGGCAGAGGTCAGGCCATAGTATTTACTCACATATAGTCAATCCATCTTTCTCTAGTATTTAGAAATGAGACCATGATGTTTTGGTTTAGAACAGAATGTATAAGTGCAGATTTATTTTAGGTTTTAATGTAGTCCTTAATTCAATTTGAGAATTACTTGTAACCAGGCTCTACGTCTCAAAAGCAGACAAAAGATTAATCCACACTATGTCATTGTCTTAAAGTCTTTAGCTTCATCTATTGTATCAGCATCTCCACAACCTTTAATCCTTTAACTGTATTTTATTGTTGTTACCCTCAAAACCAGTTACTACTTATTACAGACACAGTGCTGTCATTCTCAGGGTCTTCTGTACATCGTATCTTCATAGTGATGTGATGTGGGAGTTATGGAAGCCCATCGTTGTTAAGATTATGGCCAGGAAGATTACTCCAGTAGGCTAACACAGGTGTGTGCAGGGATTTTTTTTTTTTAGAAAAGGGGAGAGGTAGAGGAAAAAACCCATAAGGAGGTAGTATGGGAACACATAAAGTAAGTGCTGTTCTAGAAGAGTCAAGTGTCAGAGGGCAGTGTTTAGACAGGGCACCCCAAGGCATGAGTGTCCACATACTCCCCTTCTCTGAGTGGACAGAAGAAGCCATCTCCCCTCTACCTCACCCTTGGAGCCCACTGGGCTGTTCCCTGTGATCTTGGGCTTTGCCTACCCTTAGGATTAGTTTTTTTCCTTAGATTATTGATAAGCCTATGCAGTAATATCAATTTCAGAATAATTACCTAATCTTCTACTTGCTTCAGTTGAATAGAGAAACTGCTAGTATGAATATTAGTAATACTAATTAGATAACAAATAAACCCATTTGTGATCACTAAGTGACATGTGTAAGGAAAATTATGTATAACATCCAGCGAAAACTTGTGGCAAAATTGCCTCCCAAATTATTATCCAATTGCAAAATGAATCCCTGCTTCATTATTGACCAAATGGCATGTTTTATTTGACTTGCATAATTTTTAAAAACTCCAATTAGTTAACGTAAAATGAAAACATAAAATTGGAAATGCTGTGTAAAAATTTAGATTTTGTTTTCTAGAAATAGCAACAGCAGAAATCTGGCAACTCCAGGCATGCCTTCCCCTGAAGCGGCACACAGATCTGAAGCTGTGTGTGCTTGCCTTTGCCTGGGTTGTCAGCCTCCAGTTCTGCAGTCTGCATCAGGCCTCTCTACTCATTGACATTCCCTGCCTTCACCCCACAAGCCCTTGAGTTTGCAGCCACTGCTCTAGAGCTCCATCATAGTCACTTACTGGAGAAAAAAAAAAAAAGTTCAGCCCACCTTCCAGAGTAGTATTCGATTATAAGAACACAAAAAGAGCAAAGCATTGAACTTGAACCACTGCACTCTACAAGTGGTAGAGAAAACATGTCAAATGACATAGTTCTTTTGGCACAGCTGACTTAAATGGTGTTAGATAGATGACTTTTATAAGATAGAGGGAGGGCTATGAATCATTGTTTTATCCTAAGATGTTGACCTGGATCCTGATTCTACTTATACTTTGTCAGATTTTAAGGCATCTCTTACTTTTATTTACATAATTTTCAACAAGCCACCTTGAGTATTTAAAGAATTGAATGGAGGCCAGCTAAAATTTGGGGAAATAAATGGCATAACATCTTTGCCATGTAAATTAGTGGTGTTTCTGCTTAAAGATTATCACCAGAGACATCAAGACGAAAGTTTGTCACCTGTGACTGCTTTGACTCTGAAAATGATAGCATTAATTTGTGTAGTTCTGAGAAATACATTAGTTAGCTGATGTAGGATATTTTATTAATAGAGTGAACATGAAACCAATTGGGGTATTATCCTAGCAAGTATTTGACCAGAACATTATGGCATTACTTAAATTACATAGATATTCAATAAGACACCTGAAATGTCTGCAGTGAAAACAGTGTTTCCACTATGAACAATATCAGATTTGGTCTAAGTTAATATGGAATGTTATTGCTCATATTAAGAGATTGGAGCCATGCTGCTGGACTCATTTGATCTATTTTTCTGGTCTTGCTTCCTTCTTATTTCTCTTACTTGATATTTTGTAATGGGAAACCAGAATGCTAGGTTCAGAGATGTAGAATGCCTTCAAAGTCCAATAAAATGCATACTTACAAATGATGTTAGTCATGGCCTGATGCTGTAAATATTGCCCAATTGTTTATCACCACACTCTGATTTTGAATTTACTCTTCATCAGACACAAAACAGAGCAGTTCAGGGTAGGTGAATTTCTCCTGTCAGATGCTCACATACAACTTCAGTTGTGCCAGATTCTGCCCTCAGCAATGTGAGCAAACTTCAAACAGAAATGTACATGAATAGTTAAAGGGAAATGCTGGATCCCACCTGTTGCCTCTTCTGTGAAGTAATATGTCTATAATGTTTATAAATTTTAATAACCCACACAGGCTTTATCTTTCAACATTAAGTTTATATTATCTTAAAGTTTGACTTTCCTGGGTGATATATTTTATTCTCTAGTAACTTAGAGAATCTATCTATGAATGTATGTTCATTAATAAAGAATTAAAGTATTCTCTTATCAACCAATTACCAGTGCATTTATAAAGTTACACTGAAATCTTCATTTCCAATAAGGTGTTTTCTTTATCTGACTGAAGGTCATGATTCTTACTGAGGGCTGGAAACACATCAACATTTTGTTAATTCTGTGTACAGTGTTTTTGTTTACCCTTTGTTCCTCAAGATGGTAATTGAAATAAAATTTTAAAAATGTGTCCTTTTGATGGTTTAGGATCCCATAGTGATAACAGTTAAATGAACAAAGCCATTAGCTTCAGAATAGATATATAAATACAATCTCAATGTTTTGAATTGTTCATAGCTGTTAACATCAAGCATCACCTGTAAATCTTACGTCTTAGAAACAATGAATATATCTCAGTGCATGGGTGATCGGAGGAAAAAACTTAACAAGCAGACTGTTTCTACTCATTGCAGTTGAGTTTATGGCATGTAAGCCCAGAGGTAGAATTTATGGTTTTAGTGGTCATTGTCTGGAACTTCTTTTACTGTGGCCCTGGAATTTTGAAGATGTTTTTGGTCGATTTTTGCTGAGGGAGAAAAAAAAATAAAAAGAAAAGCAGTTTATGCATGATGACAAAATCACATGGTCTAAATGACATGTTTTCACTCCTTTGATTCCAGTTTACAAGCATTGAGAAAGGAGAAGTCCCGGGATGCTGCTCGCTCCCGCCGGGGAAAAGAAAACTTTGAGTTCTATGAATTGGCCAAGTTGTTGCCTCTTCCTGCAGCCATCACTAGCCAGCTTGACAAGGCCTCCATCATTCGACTTACGATCAGCTATCTGAAAATGAGGGACTTTGCTAACCAGGGGGACCCTCCGTGGAACTTGCGAATGGAAGGTCCTCCCCCTAACACGTCGGTAAAAGGTAAGGTTTCAGCCACTGTTCATCCTGGAATATGGTGGTCTGTAGGTGTCTCTAAGATGAAATGTTTACCATCATCCTTTCTTCTTTTCCCGCATATCAAATCCTTTAAAGGGATACAAATGTGGAAATCTGAACTCTGCATGAGAAAGACACCATGTGAAGGTGAAATAAACCTCTTCTATTTCTATTTTATTTTCCAAAAGTCTGTCAGCCTAAATATTCTATCACTTTAGATCAGGTTTCAGGGAAATGAGAATGAAATGACTTACATTAAAATGCTTCTTGGGTTTAATTTGTGTTATGCTAATACATGCAAATTCTTATTAAGGGGTGGAGTATGAGAATGTTTGTTAAAGGGTAGGGCTAATAGTTTCAGGATTTAGTTACCAAAGAGGAGAAGGGGGCAGAAGAAACTGTAGCAGGCATTTTGAGTAATGATTTTATTGACTAACAAAATGATCAATCTGTGTATTAATGTTTCAACTCTTTATGCATATTGTCTAGAATTTATAAATATAAGCACATATTTGTGCTCCCAATCCTTGGTGCAGTTACCCTTAACACTTATTATTTAAAGAATTTAAGCGTTCTTCATCCTGATGCTTAAGAAGGTTATTTTCTTGTGTGTTCTTGAAACACCTAATAATTGATGAGAGTTTAAGCATATGAATATGCATGCATATGTGTATTGATGTACGTGGTGTTGGCCATTGATTTTCTTTCTTTAACAATGTCTCATTCAAGGCGTGGGACAAGATCTGCTGGTTTTTGTGCTTTAACCTTGTGTCTAGGCCCTTGATGAGCATGGAAAAAAACTGGACATTTGCTGGAATTGAAGGCAGCCTCCTCTGGGGGGAGGAATTAGATTCTTTAGTTATGTGATTACACCTTGACGACTACTTATGAAGTCCCTGTACTCTTGGCTGTTATAGGGCAGGGTACTAGGGGGGAGCTATAACCTCTTATAAGATCCAAATTAAAATGATGGGTCAAAAGCTGTGACTATTGGCAGTTCTGTACTAAGAGGTGTAATCATATGTGTGTATGTACCTGTGTGAATCTGTTTGTATCTTTGCTGATGTTACTTAGGGATTGTGTTTCTTATGCTTTTTAGAGAAGGAAAATTAGAATTCAAATTGTAAAAGGTTATTTTTCTCTAGAGCAGGGGTTGGCAAACATTTTGTGTAAAGGCCATATAGCAAATATTTTAGTTTTGGGGGAGTACTCAGCTGCCACTGTATAGCATGAAATCAACCATAGACAACACGTAAACAGCAGGGTATGGCTGTGTTCTAATAAACCTGTACTTACAAAGCAGGCAGCTGCCACCAAATTTGGCCCACAAGCCATAGTTCACAGACTCCTGCTCTAAGTATAGGAATGACATTTGAAGGTTGAGAAGAGCATACAACAGAGATAGCTCTCAAGGGCAGGGTGTCAGTATAAGGTAGCACAGTACAAATAAACCAAGGCACATTCATGCTGTCCTTTTATAGCTCTCCTGCCCTTAAGAATGTTGATGTCAACTTGGTAATAAACACTAGTCCATATTGCAGATGCTAAGGTAGTGGTGAATTTTCCCAAGCCAGAGATGTGAATATAATCCTAGTAAATACTTGAATTTATTTAGTAAGTTGTCTTTGTGTTTATTCCAAATTATGTAAGATGATAAATACAGCAGGTTAGAAATCACATGACATGCAAAATATATTCTTAATCTTATTATTCAACTTGAAATACATTGATTGAGGAACTAGACATAATAATTTGTTTAAAATAATTTTCTATTTCCATCTTTTCTTTAAGAGAGTTGGCAGTTTATAGGCTTCCTTGGTAGTGTCAAAGTAGAAAAATCTAATGGTTCCATGATTTGTCCATTCTTCTATGATGTGATAATTCTGCTTGCTTTTAGAATCATGGCCTTTCAGAGATGCACAGCTATAGATAATATAGAACTAAGCCCTCATTTTACAGGTGAGGGAAATGATGTAGAAAGGGTTTACAGATAAGTGTTTAAAGATCTAAAACTAGAATCTCATTGTTTTGCTTTCCTGTCTAGGGCTCTATCACATATCATTTCTAGCAATGATATTTGATTTCTATCACCATCATAAAACATTCCAGGTGAGAATGCTCTCAGTTTTGAACTGTGGCTAATTATTCATTTTTATTTTGTGACCTTCAATCAGCTCAACTCTGTAACTACTAATGATGAAGATGGACAAAAATAAGACAAAATATGACCTCTCCTCATAAGGGTGTTTCAGTCTACGGAGGAACATGGCGATGTCATTGACAAAATGGGGAGGTTGGGATGGATGTCTTGAAGCCTAGAAAGAAATACCGCATTTTATTATTTAAAAAATTCCATCCAGATCATGATAGAGCATCCAATTTGGCACATGTATACTCCCTCTATTAGAAAACTGATGATAGTCTACAACTGAAGACTATACTGCACTGAAGTATATGCACTCTACACTGTTTACCTTTGCTCTCAAAGATTGCTGGGAATGCAGTGGGTACTTTCTGTAAGCTGATTCTGCTGTATGATATATGTATATTTTATTGCTTTACTCTAGTTCTTTAATACAAACCTGCTACTCATTCTGATCAAACATTCATGACACAACAACATCAAAAGAAATTCATTTTAATTTATTAAGGTCTTCTAAGTTGTGCCCTTGAAGAAGTTCATATGGATAAACAAGCTTATATAAATAGCCTGCAGCATCATGTGAAGTGCAGTTCATAATCCAACAATAAAACGATAGACATTATACTTCGTGCTTCTCCAAGCAGTCTCTTGAAAAAACCTAAAGGCATTTGGAAATTTATATGAAAAGCACTTACATGATGTAGGCAACATTTTTTTTATGTGATGGGTTGTTCATGTTAATAATTAAATTTCAAAGCTTAAATTTAAATTTGTCCCAAACAACTATATAGAAATTTAATCATTTTAATTTACTGCTTCTGAAAGTTCCTTTATTCTGCCCTGTATTCATCACATCTTTTCTTAAAAGTCTATAAAGGTTGATGAGTTTGTTTTGTGATGCCCATTGTGTACAGATTATTGCACGTTATGCTTGCAGAAAGAACACTCAGGTGACAGTATGTGATATGTCCTAAGTCAGTTACTTCATGGAAATGATATGTTAAGCAATTGGAAGGTAACAGATAGTTTTTTCCATTATTTTAGAAATATCTCTATCATTATAATACAGATCAAATCTACAATGAACATTATGCATTATTCAAGAAATGACCAGGCATTCTCAGCAGTGTTTCAGCTAAATAACTGATGATTGTAACCTTTAAAGAAATCTCATTGTGGTGACTGTTGGTAAATCACTTCTCCATTCATAGTAATCTCTATTTAGAGGCTATCTAGAAACCATTATATCTTTTATTAATCTTAAAAGCAATGGCTGCTGATTTGACATTTGCTAAAACTAGATAAATTTTCTGTCTTTCTAATATCACAGACTTCAGTCAATTTTTGGAGTATATCTGCTGCAGCTCTATTAATCCAGGAACATTTACAACTGTATGCATAAGTTTTATTTCACTTTAAACATTGCAGCCTTTGAACAACAATTTGCCTATATGCGTGACACCCCACAATACTACAATATGTAAAATACAAGACATTTGTAGCCTTTGGAAGGAAACAGTTGAAAAATATGCAAGACAGCTGGTGATTAAAATCAACTGAACACATTAGCAAAGAACTTTAATGTTTGCATGGAATTTCCTTTCACTATTTCAGGCATCTGTTGTGACTTAATGTAGATATTTCTGAGGGGAAAGATTTGCAGGTCTTTATTTAAGCAACATATAATCTATCCTTAGCCAAAGACCAGACTGTTACTTAAGCAGTAATGTTTAATGGATTCATTTAAGTTAGTCATGTAGGGTAAATGAGTATAGGACATCCTTCAGAGTGACACTGAATTACTACTATAATGATTGTCTCCAAGATTTAGATAGCATTTTATAAAATGGTTCTAGTTCCATAGAAGTTAGAGATTCCAAGACAGTTTGAGTAATAGGTCTTCTTGGTTTAAGCAGCTCAGAGGTCTGCTGACTCATGTTCTGGCATTTTCCTGTGTTCTGATACACATTTACCTCTACCAGATGACATTCATGTTTGGGGACAAGTGTCATATTCATTGTTATTAAAAAACCATGTAAAATGAAAGTTCTTAGAATCAATACATGGCATGTATACCAACCTGTGGTATCCTTTTTCGTGAACACTAGTAAATGATAGAGCCCAGGGTGAACCCTTAGGTTGTGAAGAAGAGCTTCCTCTAGGGCTTGGAGAGTAGGAGAGAAGATGGAACCTTGGCGCTTGCTTGGCTCCTCTTCTTAACTTCATCATCCTGGTTGAGCACCTGACTCCCTGCTCTTGTCTCTAGTTTCACTTGCCTCAACCCGAAGTCCGTGATGGCAGCAAATGGAAACAGAACTAATCACAAGCTGAACTGTCAGTGTTCATTCATGTTTACTTTGGTAGCAAATGCCAAGTTCTACTGGTATGTGGAAATACGATGTGATATAATTGTCTTTTCTTAGATATGCTTCCAGGAAGGCTCTTATGTGCTATTATCCTTTTGTATCTTTCTGATGAAGTTGTCACCTCTGAAAGAAGTTCATTTACGAACTAACCTTTTACTTCGCTTAGTTTTACATCATGATGGGACAAGCAAGGTTGATATTACCACACGTCTCTAGGATCTCCATCTCTGACACTGGACAGGAAGGGCTTTCTGACAAACATGGGCTTAAGGATGGTAGAGTAAGTCCCTGAGACTCTAATTCGGTAAAGTTTCCAGTGTTATCAGGAAAAGTGCTGCTATCTATGAAGGGGGAGACTCTAGTCCACTTTCAGCATGAAGAGTATAAAAAGCATTGCAGGGCTCTTGCCACATGCTGCTGTCGAAGAGTTTGATTGGCCGTCATTATTTTCAGTTCATCTGACACTACTGAGCATCCAAAATTAGCCCCAACTCCAAACACCGACTCAAGGAAAGCGTATTTGTGGGAGTGTGACTGTGAAAATGTGGAAATTCAGGTGTACTTGTTAGTTATACTGCCAGGGCAACAATCACAGCATCTCAGTTGTATGCCATGAAGCTTTTACTCTTCGCATTGCAGCAGATAGTCTGGGAGTTGGCAGATCTAGGCTGGACTTAGCTGTGTTGTTCTATTCTTGCCGCAGATCTGGCTGGGCTTGACTTCTTGCTTAGGGTTCAGTTCAGGTCTGCCTCCTGTCAAGGAGCAGCAGATATTTAGGAGAAGCTGTTTTAATGGTGATAGCAAAGGTGTAAGATGGGTGCAAAAGCAACACCTCTTACGGAGGTGTTTTGCATCCTACATCGGGATCATTGGTCTGTTTATTTCTCCATAGTCATCTCCTTCTCTAGCAACACTGACTACCCCAAACCAAACATTTATGCCTTTGCACATGCCATCGTCTGACTCGATGGTCCTTTTCCTTCTTTTGGTTTTGGTTTTGCTTCTATTCATCTTCCAAAGGCCAGCTTAGATTTACTTGCTTAATAAATCTTGTCTCCTTCCTCAAAACATTAGCCATTTTTTCTATAGGTTACTGATATACCTTCTGTTGCTTTCGTGTCAATTCATAATTCTTTTCTTTATATACTTGTCTCTCTATATTTAGACTATGAGCTATTTAAGGAAATAGTCTGGGTCATCATATATGTTTATATTTCTATGTGCAGTATCCAGGAAAATAAGTCTTTAACCATGTTTTCAAATTAAATTTCATACAATTGGGATTGTATCTTAGCATTGCTATTAGCAGACCTAAACAATGCTAATGAAAGCTATGGGTGGGCCCTTCACATAGGCTAGGAAGAAGAAGGAAAAGAAAGGGAGAGTAAAAACAAAAGGCAGGGCAGAAGAAAAATTTAGGGAAAGTGATGGGAATAGTGTGAAACCAAAGGGAAAATAAACAGTGTATGCAGTAGGAGCTGGGGGAGTGGTAGCCCACCTCTGTCCCCTGACACCCTGGGATGAGTCCCTGCCCTGTAATGACCTTCCCCTGCCGACATGTTTGTGTCATGTAATGTACAGTCTGAGGATATGAAAGTTAAAGAAGAAATAGTGTCAAGACACCCTAAGTGTCCTGTGTATGTGTATTCAAGTCTATTCAACACATATCTGAGTGCCTTCTCTTAGTAAGTCCTCTGAGTCCTCTGCTGAGTATTGTGGGGGCAAATGGAGAAAGTATAAGGCATGGTCCTGACCTTGGAGGTATTTACCATTCCCTGAGAAATATCTTTGGGGGAAGAAAAGGGAGGAAGGAAGGAAGATGCGAGCTTTTGATACAATTAAAAATACCATGTGACCTGGCTTTATAAAGCCTCATCCAGACCTCAGTTTTCTCATTTGGATTTTCTTTTGGTCAGGGATTCTGGTCTGAATGATTACTTACCCTCTAATCCAAATTCTTTAGAAAGGATTTAGTAATTATTGTCTCAAATTAACCTCTCCTGGGACTATAGGGTTTCTTGAAGCTGTTTATTCATAATTTCAAAAGCCATAGGCTCTAACTCTTCACATTATGCTAATATTTCTATTTGCCTTCTTTTACTTAATTCCCCTTTGCATGAATGTATATGTCTCCCTTGTGCTATAGGTTAAAAATACATGATATAGTGTTTTCTCTTAAAAACATTTATATGTTTATTATTAAGATTTGCATATGTGAAATCATTTTAAATAGGAGAGGAAAATAAGAGCACACAATGAAGTTTTTTTTAATAAGTAATAACCGTATTTTATTTATATAGTTATTTAACTTTTTATTTTTTTTATTTTTTACAATAAACTGCATATATTTAGAGTGTACTATTTGGTATCCCAATCTCCCAATTCATTCCCCGCCACCAACCATCCTCGTTTTCCCCACTTGGTGTCCATATGTTTGTTCTCTACATCTGTGTCTCTATTTCTGCCTTGCAAATTGGTTGATCTGTATCATTTTTCTATAGTCCACATATATGTGTTAATATACAATATTTGTTTTTCTCTTGCTGACTCACTTCACTCTGTAAGACAGTTTCTGGGTCCATCCATGTCTCTACAAATGTCCCAGTTTCATTGCTCTTTACAGCTGAGTAATATTCCATTGTATGTATGTACCACATCTTCTTTATCCATTCATCTGTTGATGGACATTTAGGTTGCTTCCATGTCCTGGCTATTGTAAATAGTGCTGCAGTGAACATTGGAGTGCATGTGTCTTTTTGAATGATGGTGTTCCTCTGGGTATATGCCCAGGAGTGGGATTGCTGGGTCATATGGTAGTTCTATTTTTAGCTTTGCAAGGAACCTCCATACTGTTCTCCATAGTGGCTCTATCAATTTACATTCCCACCAGCAATGCAAGAGCGTTCCTTTTTCTCCACACCCTCTCCAGTATTTACTGTTTGTAGATTTTCTGATGATGCCCATTCTCACCAGTGTGAGGTGATACCTCATTGTAGTTTTGATTTGCATTTCTCTAATAATTAGTGATGTTGAGCACCTTTTCATGTTCCTCTTGGCCATCCGTATGTCTTCTTTGGAGAAATGCCTATTTAGGTCTTCTGCCCATTTTTTGATTGTGTTGTTTGTTTTTTTGATATTGAGCTGGATAAACTGTTTATATATTTTGGAGATTAATCCTTTGTCTGTTGATTCGTTTGCAAATATTTTTTCCCATTCTGAGGGTTGTCTTTTCGTCTTGCTTATAGCTTCCTTTGCTGTGCAGAAGCTTTGAAGTTTCATTAGGTCCCACTTATTTATTTTTGTTTTTATTTCCATTATTCTAGGGGGTGGATCAAAAAAGATCTTGCTGTTATGTATGTCAGAGAGTGTTCTTCCTATGTTTACCTCTAGGAGTTTTATAGTGTCTGGCCTTAAATTTAGGTCTTTAATCCATTTTGAGTTTATTTTTGTGTATGGTGTTAGGGAGTGTTCTAATCTCATTCTTTTACATGTAGCTGTCCAGTTTTCCCAGCACCACTTATGGAAGAGGCTGCCTTTTCTCCATTGTATATCCTTGGCTCCTTTGTCATAGATTAGTTGACCATAGTTTATCTCTGGGCTTTCTATCCTGTTCCATTGATTTATATTTCTGTTTTTGTGCCAGTACCATACTGTCTTGATCACTGTAACCTTGTAGTATAGCCTGAAGTCAGGAAGCCTGATTCCCCCAACTCCGTCTTTCCTTCTCAAGATTGCTTTGGCTATTCGGGGTCTTTTGTGTTTCCATACAAATCGTAAACTTTGTTGTTCTAGTTCTGTGAAAAATGCCATGGGTAATTTGATCGGGATTGCATTGAATCTGAAAATTGCTTTGGGTAGTATAGTCATTTTCACAATGTTGATTCTTCCAATCCAAGAACATGGTATGTCCATCCATCTGTTTATGTCGTCTTTGATTTCTTTCATTCGTGTCTTATAGTTTTCTGAGTACAGGTCTTTTACCTCCTTGGTTAGGTTTATCCCTAGGTATTTTATTCTTTTTGTTGCAATGGTGAATGGGATTGTTTCCTTAATTTCTCTTTCTGATCTTTCATTGTTGGTGTATAGAAATGTGAGAGATTTCTGTGTGTTGACTTTGTATCCTGCAACTTTACCAAATTCATTGATTAGCTCCAGTAGTTTTCTGGTGGCATCTTTAGGATTTTCTATGTATAGTGTCATGTCATCTGCGAACAGTGACAGTTTTACTTCTTCTTTTCCAACTTGGATTCCTTTTATTTCTTTTTCTTCTCTGATTGCTGTGGCAAGGACTTCCAAAACTATGTTGAATAGTAGTGGCAAGAGTGGACATCCTTGCCTTGTTCCTGATCTTAGAGGGAATGCTTTCAGTTTTTCACCATTGAGAATGATGTTTGCTGTGGGTTTGTCATATATGGCCTTTATTATGTTGAGGTAGGTTCCCTCCATGCCCACCTTCTGGAGAGTTTTTATCCTAAATGGGTGTTGAATTTTGTCAAAAGCTTTTTCGGCATCTATGAGAGGATCATGTGGTTTTTATCCTTCAGTTAATATGGTGTATCACATTGATTGATTTGCATCTATTGCAGAATCCTTGCATTCCAGGGATAAACCCCACTAGATCATGGTGTATGATCCTTTTAATGTGTTGTTGGATTCTGTTGGAAGGTATTTTGTTGAGGATTTTTGCGTCTAAATTCATCACTGATATGGGTCTGTAATTTTCTTTTTTTGTAGTATCTTTGTCTGGTTTTGGTATCTGGGTGATGGTGGCCTCGTAAAATGAGTTTGGGAGTGTTCCTTCCTCTGCAATGTTTTGGAAGAGTTTGAGAAGGATGGGTGTTAGCTCTTCTCTGAATGTTTGATAAAATTCACCTGTGACTCCATCTGGTCCTGGACTTTTGTTTGTTGGGAGATTTTTAATCACAGTTTCAATTTCATTACTTGTGAATGGTCTGTTCATATTTTCTCTGTCTTCCTGATTCAGTCTTGGAAGGTATTACTTTTCTAAGAATCTGTCCATTTCATCCAGGTTGTCCATTTTATTGGCATATAGTTGCTTGTAGTAATCTCTTATGGTGCCTTTTATTTCTGTGGTGTCCATTGTAACTTCTCCTGTTTCATTTCAAATTTTATTGACTTGAGTCCTCTTTCTCTTTTTCTTGATGAGTCTTGCTAGAGGTTTATCGATTTTATCTTCTCAAAGAACCAGCTTTTAGTTTTATTGATTTTTGCTATTATTTTCTTTGTTTCTATTTCATTTATTTCTGCTCTGATCCTTATGATTTCTCTCCTTCTACTAACTTTAGGTTTTATTTGCTCTTCTTTCTATAGTTTCTTCAGGTGTAAGGTTAGATTGTTTATTTGGGATTTTTCTTGTTTCTTGAGGTAGGATTGTATTGCTATAAACTTCCCTCTTAGAACTGCCTTTGCTGCATCCCATAGGTTTTGGATTGTTGTGTTTTCATTGTCATTTGTCTCTAGGTATTTTTTGATTTCCTCTTTGATTTCTTCAGTGATCTCTTGGTTATTTAGTAGCATATTGTTTAGCCTCCATGTGTTTGTGTTTTTTATAGTTTTTTTTCATGTAATTGATTTCTAATCTCATAGCGTTATGGTCAGAAAAGATGCTTGATACAATTTCAATTTTCTTGAATTTACCGAGGCTTGATTTATGACCGAAAATGTGATCTATCCTGGAGAATGTTCCATGTGCACATGAGAAGAACATGTAATCTGCTGTTTTGGAGGTAATGTCCTATAGATATCTGTTAATTCAAGCTGATTTATTGTGTCATTTAAAGCTAGTGTTTCCTTATTAATTTTCTGTGTGGATGATCTGTCCATTGGTGTAAGTAGGGTGTTAAAGTCCCTCACTATGATTGTGTTACTGTCGATTTCCTCTTTCATGGTTGTTAGCATTAGCCTTATATCTTGAGGTGCTCCTATATTAGGTGCATATATATTTATAATTGTTATCTCTTCTTCTTGGATTGATCCTTCGATCTTTATGTAGTGTCCTTTCTTTTCTTTTTTTTTTTAATAGTTTTATTTATTTATTTATTTATTTATTTTATTGGCTGTGTTGCGTCTTTTTTGCTGTGTGTGGGCTTTCTTTTACCTACTCTCTGTTGTGGTGTGCGGGCTCCTCATTGCCATGGCTTCTCTTGTTGCGGAGCACAGGCTCTAGGCGTGTGGGCTTCAGTAGTTGCAGCACATGGGCTCAATAGTTGTGGTTCATGAGCTCTAAAGCACAGGCTCAGTAGTTGTGGCGCATGGGCTTAGTTGCTCCGCGACATGTGGGATCTTCCTGGAGCAGGGATCGAACCCGTGTCCCCTGCATTGGCAGGCAGATTCTTAACCACTGCGCCACCTAGGAAGCCCTGTAGTGTCCTTTCTTGTCTCTTGTAACATTTTTTATTTTAAAGTCTAATTTGTCTGATTTGAGTATCGCTACTCCAGCTTTCTTTTGATTTCCATTTGCATGGAATATCTTTTTCCATCCCCTCACTTTCAGTTTGTATGTGTCCCTAGGTCTGAAGTGGGTCTCTTGTAGACAACATATGTATGGGTCTTGTTTTTGTATCCATTCAGCCAGTCTGTGTCTTTTGGTTGGTGCATTTAGTCCATTTACATTCAACGTAATTATCGATATGTATGTTCCTGTTACCATTTTCTTAATTGTTTTGGGTTTGTTTTTGTAGGTCCTTTTCTTCTCTTATATTTCCCGCTTAGAGAAGTTCCTTTAGCATTTGTTGTAGGGCTGGTTTGGTGGTGCTGAATTCTCTTAGCTTTTGCTTGTCTGGAAAGCTTTTGATTTCTCCATCGAATCTGAATGAGATCCTTGCTGGGGAGAGTATTCTTGGTTGTAGGTTCTTCCCTGTCATCACTTTAAATATATCCTGCCACTCCATTCTGGCTTGCAGGGTGTCTGCTGAGAAATCAGCTGTTACCCTTATGGGAGTTCCCTTGTATGTTATTTGTTGTTTTTCCCTTGTTGCTTTTAATAACATTTCTCTGGCTTTAATTTTTGTCAATTTGACTACTATATGTCTTGGCATGTTTCTCCTTGGGTTTATCCTGCCTGGGACTCTCTGTGCTGCCTTGACTTGGGTAGCTATTTCCTTTCCCATGTGAGGGAAGTTTTCAACTATAATCTCTTCCAATATTTTCTCAGGTCCTTTCTTTTCTCCTTCTGGGACCCCTATAATGCAAATGTTGGTGCATTTAACATTGTCCCAGAGGTGTCTTAGGCTGTCTTCAGTTCTTTTCATTCTTTTTTCTTTATTCTTTTCTGCATCTGTGATTATCACTATTCTGTCTTCCTGGTCACTTATTCGCCCTTCTGCCTCAGTTAATCTGCTATTGGTTCCTTCTAGTGTATTTTTCATTTCAGTTATTGTGTTGTATATCTGTTTGTTTGTTCTTTAATTCTTCTAGGTCTTTGGTAAACTTTTCTTGCAACTTTTCGATCTTTGCATCCAATCTTTTTTCAGTCCTGGATCATCTTCACCATCATTATTCTGAATTCTTTTTCTGTAAGGATGCCTATCTCCTCTTCATTTAGTTGTTTTTCTGGTGTTTTATCTTGTCCCTTCATCTGGTACAAAGTCTTTTGCCTTTTCATTTTCTCTGTCTTTCTGTGGCTATGATTTTCAGTTCCACAAGATGAAATACTGCTGATACTGCTTGATTCTGCTGTCTGCCCTCTTGTGGAGGAAGCTGTCTAGGAGGCTGGTGAATGCTTCCTGATGGGAGGGCCTGATGGTGGGTTGGGCTGGGTGGATGGAGCTCAGTAAAAGTTTAATCTGATTTGGCGGGTGGAGCTCAGTGACACTTTAATCTCCTTGTCTGCCAGTGGGTGGGGCTGTGTTCCCACCCTGGTGGTCATTTGGCCTGAGGCACCCCAGCACTGGAGCTCACAGGCTCTTTGGTGAAGCTAATGGTGGACTCTGGAAGGGCTCACGCCAATGAGCACTTCTCAGAACCCCTGCTGCCAGTGCCTGTGTCTCCACAGTGAGCCACAGCTGCCCCCCCCCCCCCCCCCCCCCCCGCAGGCAACCCTCCAACACCAGCAGGTAGGTCTGGTTCAGTCTCCTATGGGGTCACTGCTCCTTCCCCCTGGGTCCTGGTAAGCACACTTTTTTGTGTGCCCTCCATTTCTCCCAGTCCCGTGGAGGTCCTGCAATCAAATCCCACTGGCTTTCAAAGTCTGATTCTCTGGGGATTCCTCCTCCCGTTGCTGGACCCCCAGGTTAGGAAGCCTGACATGGGGCTCAGAACCCTCAGGACTTCTGCAGTATAACTGTTCTCCAGCTTGTGAGTCACCCAGCCAGCATTTATGGGATTTGATTTTAACGTGATTACGTCCCTCCTGCCATCTCATTGGGGCTTCTCCTTTGTCTCTGGATGTGGGGTGGTTTTTTTTGTTGAGTTCCAGTGTCTTTCTGTCAATGGTTTTTCAGCAGTTAGTTGTAATTCCGGTGCTCTTGCAAGAGGGAGTGAGCACACGTCCTCCTACTCCGCCATCTTGATTCTTCCCACAATGAAGTTTTAAATTCAATAAGTCAAGTGCCAAATGTAAGATATAGACAAAGTATGAATCTAGAACTTTGTATATTTTTGATTTGCTTTTACTCTTGACAAAGTTTTAAGGAACATACTTATGTTCTCTATCATATCCAACTTATTTTAAGAAGTCTACCAGTTCCTGATAATGACATGTTTTAGTCGTGGCATAGTGTGGCATTGCCTTATACTGCATTGTACTCACTTATTTAGGACTTTTCAAGTTTATGTGTTCTGTTCTTTAGGCCTGGAATTCTTCAGTGTGCTTTTGTTAGCCCTATCACCTCTTGCAAAGTACAATATATAGTTTCAGCACTCTGCAGATAACAATATTTCATGGGCAAAGCAAAGAAGGAGTCACCTCTGACTGCTTTATATGATTGAAATTGTACTGTGGCTTTAATTTTCAAAAACGGCTTTCTAGATACTATGCATAAGTCTTAGCTGTACCTTAAGAAACATGTGGTGACCTCCACCTATAAAGCTAATGTGACTTTGAATACTGATTGACTGCAGCTTTTCACATCCGTTCAGGGTCCATAATACGTCAGTGAATGTCAGAGCCTTGGCACAAGAGGAAGGCCAACAGAATCTTGGCTTAAGGATCTTACAGGTCATCTGTTGCAATCCCTTTGCTTTTGTGTTGAGGAAACGGATGTAGAGGGAAGTTTCGTGATACAGAAGTCAATGACAAGCTTGGGACTGGAATTTGAACCTCTGGAATCCCAATTCAGCACATTTTCCTCCATTTCTAAGTTTAGCATATATCACCAGCTATCCATCAGTATCCCTTTTTTCCTCTTTACATTATACGTGAACATATGTGCATGTGTAGGGCTCATGTGTAGAGATCCGCCCTCTTTAGGTCAAATGTTACCATTGTGTCCAAATTCAGAAAACATTTTTAGGCTATTCAAACACAAAAGGTTTAAAACTCAGTGGAAAGAATTCTTTTAAAAAGGTATGAAATGCGAAAATTAGAGGAAGCCATGTGAAGAGTCTATGGGGACTCTCTGCATTAACTTTGCAGCTCTTGTATACATCTAAAATCATTCCAAAATAGAGAGGTTGTTTTTTTTTAAAAAGCACTGTAATTTACTTTCATGACAGAAACTTAAGGGAAACCAATCTCTGTCCAAATGGAAACGTGTGTCCCAGTTTCCTACTTTTTCAACTTTTTCACTTTTGAGCCCTTATTGGCTTAATCTTCTCTAGGGCTTTATAGCTGGTTGTATTGTTTAAGAAATGTGATTAACAATTTCAGTAACATCAGGATACGGAAGAAAGAAAACTGATTAAACTGTTTACATATGGTTTTCTTAAAAATTTGTAAATGACTTATTTCCATCAGTAAGGAGTCATAGGAGCACAAATGTACACCCTGGTTATTCTCCCACCTTTTTTCACTAAAAGTTATGACTAGTGCTGTATTGTCTATTCTTCTGAACTTGGTCAAAGATTGCCTAAAAGGGAAAGTTAGAAAGCCAAGAAAGAAACTAGTTATAGAGTTCTAGAACAGAGTTGGCATTTTTTTTCTGTGAGGAACCAGATAGTAAGTAATTTAGCCTTTGTGGTCTACAGTCTCTGCTTCAGTGACTCAACTCCACTATTATAGTTCAAAAGCAGCCACACACAATTTGCAGCTGAATGAGTCTGGCTATATTTGAATAAACCTTTATTTGTGGACAGTGGAATCTAATTAAAACATGTCATGAAATCTTCTTCTGGTTTTTCTTAACTGTTAAAATTTTAAAAAGATTCGTAGTTTATGGATTATATAGAAAGAGATGGCAGGCTGGATTTGACCTGCAGACTGTAGTTTGCCAACTCCTGTAAAGAGTTTTAGAACCAGAAGGGACATAGGTACTTTTTTAGAACCCATTGTGGTGAGAAGCGTGCTGCTAGTTGTAAAAGGCTGGGTCTTGTGTTTGTTATATAGGTAGAGTGTTAACAGTGAATGGCAAGTAAAGTGGAGTTTAAAAACAAATTATCTTCGGAGCTAATGTGTGTTCATATAATGCACTTACTCAAGTGGCCAACATAACTAAATTGTGTGCCAGCCAGGGGTATCATGTTGCCTGTATAGCTAGGTTTCCATGGATGTATGCTATCTTCTGCATTGCATATATTGCAGAAAAATTAAGTCATTTTAAGTCATTGGTGTGGTCTGGCTTACTGTTTTTCTCTGCTTCCTCAATTTAATGTTGCATATGATCCAAATTAGGACTCTTCAGATAGTCTTCCCTAGATGCAGGATCTTATTAAAGAGAGATGTGATTAAAGCTTTGTCCACCTAAGACTATTGTTTGGTCATTTTGACTTAACTAATCAGGCAGCTGGTCAGTTCAGTTAAATAATTCTTTCGATTTATTTTCCCACATAACTTATTATGTGTGTGATTCAGCTGGGGGGTTAAGACGTGATATGGCTGTAACCATCATGAAAAAATTACTAGAAGTAAGAAATTTGAGATGTGTATATCAATAATCCAATAGTATTATTAGCATTAGAATGAATAAGATTGGTAGAGCTAAGCTAGTTATTTACAGGTAGAGTTGAACGTATCTCCAAAACCATGTATACATAAAGTGAAGACTCATGGCTAAATTGTCCAGTATAATTTAATTTTCACAAGTTACTAACCTAAACATTTTACTAAAGGAACAAAACACAGTCAGTAGGAAACAGCTGCTGTGTTCTCTGCCGTTGTCCATTGAGATCATTCCATCACTAGGTGTTGAAGGGGTGCTCAGAGGGTGATTGCTACTGTGTGCAGTAGTTGCAAGAAACTGAAATTCATGAGTTCATAGTCAGAACTTCCCAAAGTACTGCAGAGACTTAAAAAAGTATTCAGTAATGTTTTGTCATTAAAGCACATCCCTCGTATATAATTTCACGGTTTGGGAAATAAGGCTGTGTTGGATATCAGCACTGATGATGGAAACAGACTGTGTACACAGTTTGGGTTTTATATAAATACTTTAAAATACTGGCTTTCTTCTATAAAAATAGATGAATAGTATCCAGGTTTTTACAAGAATTTTAGCATAAAAGCAAAATTGCTATCATTTTCCATTTTGAAAAGAGACGTGAAGATCTCATAAAAAATTGTAAAGTGCAGTACATGCTAGAGAGTTATGAAAGGCAAATGGGGATGCCAGCGCAGGTATGCCTCACTTTGGGCATACTCAGGAACTTTTGTAAAGTGGTGTAGTGATATTTCCTTACCTGACACCATATATCCGATGGATACTGAGCTCCTGAAGTAGCAGAAAAATCTGTAACAAGTTGTTCAGTCTTTGCTATTTTGTACTTTACATTTACTGAGCAATCAGAACAAACCTCCTTGTTGTGTCACATTTTTTTGCTATATGAACAGCTCCTCTTGGGAAACTTTTAAATATCTTTGCAAAGATTAGAGGGGGCAACTCTTGCAGGGAGTTCTAACAACCTATAACAAAGGCACTTGGTAAACAAGGCCAGCAGAGCCAGCAAAATATATGAATGCAATGGAAGCTAATTACCTCAGACATCTTAACATGTCATCAGAATGCCTTGTTAGTGACAAGGTCTTGGTCAATGAAGTTGGACACTCCTGAGTTCAAATCTTTGTGACTCTGAACAAGAGAAATGTCTCTGGCCTCAGTTTTTCTATTTGAAAAAATGATGCTGTTGGGCCTGAGAATCCAACTGGTCTCATACTGCAGTAATCCTCAGCTGTTTTAGGAGGCTTAAGTTTATATAGAGACTACTGGAGACGTGTTGGGATTCCTATTGATGATTTTTTTCATGTGTTAAAGGTAACTTTTCTTGTGTAAGATTGTATTTCCAAAATGATGTTAATCAGAAGTAAAAGATTGTCAACATGTAGTATTTATTTTGAAATACTTTTGGGGTTGCTAACATGTAAAAAGTCTTAACTTGTATCATATGACAGAGAAGAGGAAGTTTAGAGCCTTTCTTAAATAACACAGGTGATTTGGTGAAGTTAAGGCAACTTAGTTATTTGAGTACTTAAAATCACAAAGTCTATGAAAGTTGATTATATGAATTATTAATATGTGGATATTTCCTCGAGATGCTAAGAAGACAAGAGTACTCTTAAAAGAGACTGTTTCTGAAATGAAGGGTCATTTATTAAAATGGATATAGTTGGCATTTCCCTTCTCAGGATTTTGGCTTTATAGATTAAATCTTAGAGTAGGTTTTAGGATAAAAATTGTCTGTTGTTGTCATTAGAGGTCAGGAATGGGTTGTATTTCTCTTTTCTTTCTACTCACCTATTCATCTTCTAAGTGTTTGAATGCTTATTAAATCGCAAGACTCCGTACTAGGCTCTGCGGAGGATGCAAAGAGGGAAAAAAATGGAACCTTCTCCTTTAAGAGTTTATAATGTAATGGGAGTGACACATGCTCAAAACATAAAAAGGAAAGATATTATTCATGTTGAGAGAGGTCTTAAGCACAGTGCTGTGTGATAACAGACAATGATTAATGACAGATGGGGATACCAAGAAGTTAGCCTTTAACCTGGACTTTAAAGATGGGTAGGATTTTAAATTGCACATTTTTTTCATAGGTGAGCATATTGAATCTATATAAGGTGCTTTAAAAATATATAATTTTATTATTTTCCAGGAAAACTATTTCATGAATTTCTACTTTTACATAAGTATTTTTCCAAGTCTTTATTTCAGACATAGATTGGTGCTGGATAATATATTATGCATAAATATAGTTAAAACTGTAAACATGGTGACATTTCATGAGTTGTGGTCCCTTTGTTGTTAAGTATGCTTATGAAGGTTTTTCCTTTAAGAGGAGTATTTTTAAGCTGAATACCCAAATGCCATGTAGAATGTGGAATACTTGTGTATATTTCTATTATCTGACATTAATCTCAAATAACCAAAAGCATGAATCACATACCATGCTTATAAACTAAAAGCTTAATCAAATACAGTCTTCTAGTATCTTTCCTCTAATATATTAGCTTGTTATAGAGTCGGAAGGAAGGCTGGAATAAGGTGTGTTTTTTTAATTTCACAATCCTAACATATATAGTTCATAGTTTGGCACCTAAAACCTGGATACAGGAAGGCTCGGATTAGAATAGCTGCCATCCTGGGAGCCTCTCAATGGCATGACCAAAGTTCAGGGTGCCATTGGAGCAGTGGCCAGAGAATCAGGGGCTCACCTCGGCACCCTGTTCGCACACATCCCACGGAAGCCTGAAACTGGGAGGGAAAGCTAGACGACTTGGAAAAGAATGTTTTGTACTTTTATTTCATTTAAATTAGCACAAAGGGAGGGAACAATTTTGCTTCCCGTGTGAAGTCAGTCATTTCTTGGGTTGCTAGCTCAATGTTTTAGCAGAACAGCTGTTCAGTACAATGTGGCTTTCTACAAGCAATATTTCTACGGCTAGAAAAGTGGCAGTCTGCCAAAGAGAGTGCCCAGACCAACCCCTAAACAAAAAAAAATCTTTTGTCAACGACACTAATAATTTGTACAATTCAGGAAAGGAGGGGGAGGTGGCACACTCTTTGCAGATGTGCATTTATGCTGCTAGTTTTAAGCAGAGCAGCATGAAAGAAGAGATTCCTACGAGTCGTAAGCTGATCACTCATGTTAAGTATTTGGCTTCTGCTCTTGCTAAAATTTCATTCTGTGTAAAGAAAACACAGCCAGCCTTGAAACGAGGTAAGGCAGGGTGTGACAACAAGATGAAATTCTTCATTTTCAAACCTGTGATGCATGCTCAAAAACAAAAAAAAACTTGGGGGTCTTTTCTTTCCCTACTAAGGAAATAAATGCCGTTTTCTGATCCCTTCTCAGGAGAAACTTGCTGTCCTTCAGCATTTTAAGGAAATAAACTCTTAATGAGCCTGCGTTCTTTTACAGCAGTCCATTCTCTGAAAATGAGTTTAAGTGCTGAAGGAAATGCCAGAAGCATTTACGCAACCAGCACCAAATTAATATGTGTTAATTCTCTGTAGTTTAAGATCATAGGTGCCATGAAGTTTTCTAGTATCAAAACCAGGTCTAATCTTAGATATGTCTTCTGTGCTCTGGTTCTCCAAAACCTACAGCAACAGACACTGCTAGCTTTGACTCCAGTGACAGAGTTAAGAAAATAAAATGATTTTTATAAACTCTAGGCCCCTGGGAAAGGACTGTCAAACTTCCCTTAACAGCAGAGGATAAAATCTGATATAATTCTCATCTTTGTTTTTATTCAACAATGTAGATGATATTTACATAGGACAGAATTAGACCATCTACTCTATATTATTAAAATATAAAATCATATACTCAAAATGGCATATAATTTTAATACTGATTCATTCCGTAAGGGTGATCATAGAGCAAAGATGACCCTGGAAGGTTCGCTGCCTGGATCAAAAGCTTCCTTTAATTCTGAGAGTTGGGGTATTTTTTATTGTCATTTTCTTTTAAAAAAAAAATCCAATCTTTTCACATTCTGAATAGTGTAAAAAATAATTAAATGGAGTTATGTATATTATTAACCAGGAGTATTTTTGCTTCACTCAAAATGCAGTCCACCCATATTATGCTGTCCCCTCAAATTTTAACATTATATAGGTAAATAAATGAAAAAGCATTAACTTTGATTGTGGGAACTTACTGAGATAGGTTATTTTACTCTACTAATGGATGAATATCTTTAAAATTCGAGTGACCTGCTTCATCATACAAGTTGCTACTCAAGTGTTTTTCAGATATTTCCTGAGTTTAGTAAGGATTTACAGTGACAATTAAAATTCTGGTTCTGTATGTGTGTGTGTGTATAAGCCCCCAGTAGAGGGGTATGGCACTTTGTAAAATACAAGTCCCAGACAAATTATTTATAAAATGTTCTCTTATAAGTAAGTTAATAAAATCACATCTTATATCTTTGAGAAGCTGTCTAGGTAAAGGATTCCCTTGGTAATTCATATTTTGTAAAAACAGTTCTTTCAATAAAGCAGGTGATGTTTCTGCCAAAATATATTTTACATTCATGTTTTCAACTTTTAACCTTTTTTAAAGTAAGAAAATGGAAATATAAACAATAAATTTGTATTAATGGCTTGTGTCTAATGGCAATCTATTTCAGGAAAATACTGGGAGGCACAAAATTATCCATATCATATTTCTGTTGCTGTAGTCGTATCAGGTGTTGCTTGAGTAGTTTAAAGAGTCTACAGTTTGTTGTTCAAGTATGGAGATCCATGACCATTTTTTACACTTATGCATTATATTTTCTGCAAATCATAGAATTGACACACCTATCTTCATAGTGTACAAAGGCATTTTCTGGTATGAATTGTGTAGAAAAACATGCAAAAGATATTGCAATCCCTGATCACATTTTATACTTATAAAGCTCCATGAGTTGAACATCATTTCCCCTTCTGTATGTAGATTTCTTTTTAATTATTCCTGCTCTCTATGTGCAAAAGATACATAAGTTAGAAGAAAAGCAGGATGTTCCAAGACTCTTTTTTAAAGGAAACTTAGATGCTTTGTATATTGATCAATTTTACCTAGTAAAAGACATTTAGTTTGGCCCATTATATATATAAGTGGTTCAGGAGTCCCAGATCCATTAATACTAGCCTCTGTACAAAAAGCAAGAAAGACTAAAAAATTACTCTTACAAATTTATGTCTGTCACAATTCATGTAAAACTCCCATAGAGACTACTGTATGCATTTAGTAGCCATACCATCTTGTCTTATCAGCCATTAGGTAATGATTGCATTGTAGCAAAAATAAATTGAATGAGACTGGCAAGTAGACAGTTGCTTAGATTATGGTCCAACTGATGTCAGTATCATTGTTTTTGTTAGCATGTGAGTAAATTAACTCCATGGCATGCAGAAAAACATTTGGATCCAGTTTCTAGACTTAACTCTAGCCACAACCAGCTTGCTTGGCCAAGGTCTGGGGAGTGAGTGTGTGGGTGCCTTGGAGGGACTCATCCCTACAACAGAGCATATTCCGTTAATGTCACAAATAACTAAACTACTCTCACAGTTAGTCACTGGTAGTTATTTTTAAGTTGAAACTCTGTTATGAGGTTATAATTTCATAGCACACTAAACTAGTTTTTCACAATGTGACACTATACTTAAACAATGAAACAGCTTGCCGGCTGTCAGGTTTATAATCTCCTGATCTCATTAGCTCCTTGCTGCACTCATTCTCCTGTTGTACATTTTTCTCTTTTGAATTACGTCTGTGGCAACACTCACCCTTCATGTGATCAATGAAAGTTGATACGTTAGTGAAATCTGAGTTTTCAGAGTTTGTTCTGCAGTCACCTCTTGGCTTCCTTCTACTTCCAATATTCTTTTCCCCTTCTCTTCTTTGCCCCCTATCTAAACTATTCTTTGAGGTACTACATTTTATGATCTTGCTGAAAGAACTGTAGAGCAAAATTGTCAACAGTGGTAACATTTTAAATCGCGATTGAGCAATGCTCAGAAGAGCAGACAGTCCAAATCAGGTATTTAAGTACAGAGTTCTCAAAGATCTTAATGTGTCACTTTGGTTTTTAGGGCATGTAGCACTGGACAGTGGACTTGGGGGCTGAAGAAAACTCCCCAGTGCTCGTGTGCCACTTATCCCCAGTATGTATGACAGACCTTACGTCCACGTTGATTGTGTGCTGTGCATCTCTGTGGCTAATGTTAGTCACCTGATTTGCTGAGAACTAGAACTAATAACCTTTTCAAATGTTATCAAATTGTGACAAATCCTAGACCAATCAAATTACTTAAATGATCTTTGATTTTGTTAATTTTCATAAGACCACAAATGCCAACCTAACATAATTCATAAATTTTACCAACAATGAACGCAGAATACTATAAACGAGCTTTATTTAAAATGACTTTAAAAGAAATAAATAGCCTTTAGCATAATTATAGACATAGCAGACAGTGGAAATTGAGGAGAAAGCACCTGATTAGGAAGTACATCTAACTATGTTATACGTCTGTTTGGGGTGTGAAGGGATCTGATTAGATTTCTCAACAGTGGAGACAGAAGCGCTCACATGCAGGTCGCCCTGCATTTTAGGTTGCTAATGATTTCATTTTAATGTCACCGTTTAGTTTCATACTGATCATTTATACTGACAAAAAGAAAGAAAAGAAAACAAGGAACCTGTCATCAATCATTCATTTAATCAAGTAGCAAAAGTAGATAAATAAACATACCAAGTTAATTATTCTTCTGTATGTAGTGATTGACAATAAAGTTAATTTATGCCTATTTTAACCCTTTAGTATTTAGTACTGTTAGAATTAATAGCTATTAGCAGTTCTAGAAAGGGCTTGGGGGTGATCTTTTCTAAACGCTTAAGAAAGTTCAGTCATCATAGTTAAGATATTTATTTACTTGAAATCTATTTTGATAAAAAGTTGTAGTTATTTAAAAAAAGTTGTAGTTATTTGCATCTAAGCATGTTAACTCTGTGCTATCAAATATAATGGAAAACAGTTGTTGTTGCTCTGCCTCCTTTGTGTTACTCCTATTGAGACTCTTAGTGAAGACCTTTCTCTTTGCGATGTGCATTTATAATGCATAAAAGGATTTGTAACCAGATACAGATATGCTGTTAATTCAGATGTGTACTGGATACCGCACTAATGGAAAAGAAGTCTTAATAACAGCGAAACAATAAAACATATGTCTAAGTTAAAAGGGTCCTTGAAAGTTCTAAAAATCTATTTTTGGTTTGTCAGCGTTTTTCTCAATTTTCTAGAGAAGTTTCTTCTGGTGGCTATTTTTTTTTTTAATTAATAATTACTTTTATTATACGTTTCATAAATATGTGCTTTCTTCAGGTGAGTGTGGATAACAAATTTAAATTGTCTAAATATTTCCTCTGGAATCTTTCTAGCACCCTTGTCTAAATCAGTCTGCAGATGAGAAATGGGGGCGCAAGAAGCAGTTGCAATGGAATTGGGGATGTGGATAGGAATTTAATTGTTGATTAAAATTGTCGTGCGAAGATTTGAGGCACAAAGAAACTGTGGGTGCCTTTATGATAAGATGTTTCTTTTTGATGCATCTTATTAAATGACTTTTCTCTTAGAGGTTTGAATGGTTAGACGGCATCTAACCAGTCACTGTTGTGACTTCTCTCCCAGCGCTCGTGTGTGCTTCACCTAGCAGACTAGAACTGGAATTGTAGTGGGGGAAGAACTGGGCCAAGAAGTGGCCAGACCACAGCACATTCCACTCAGGTGACAGCACTTTGGGTCAACTCTCTTCTTTGCCGAAGAGGAAAAAAACTTTGCCTGTTTTTACTTGGCTTTTTATCAGGTTCACTATCAGTTCAGAAATCTGTTAACCATAAAACAGCAAGGAGTTACAGTAGATGTCAAGCTCGGGTTGCTCTCACTAGATTCTCACAGTTGGTTCTCTGTTGCTCACGTTGCAGCATGCTTTCCTTAAATGTTTGGCTTAAGAGAGAGGTTTTGCTCTTGAGGACTTCTGACGTCTCGAATAGATGTGGTATTGTACTTACGTCTTGAATGGCAAAGTAAAATTTGGAAAATAAACAAAATTTAAATTTTAAGTTACAAACTAGATAAAATGGTTTTAAAAATTGATTGTCCACACTTATTAAGTTTCAATAATTATATTCAATGAATGAATCCTTCTTCCTCCTCATCCCCATTCCTGCCGTAAACACCTTAAAACTTCATTAATTTCTGTGTAAATGTGCTAAAGAGAAACCCTTTCATTCTTTTTTGTTTGTCTTTTGTTTGGTCTCCTTTTACCTGCATGCATCAATTAAGCGGTAGTATAAATGAAGAATGGGAATTTGTGGCTTTTTTGTTCACAGAAATAATGGTTGATCTCTTTAGCTTTTGTCCAGTTTCTGGCTTTTCTTTTTCATTCACTTAGCAATCTGCAGCCAGCAGGTTACGCAATACTGCAGCTTGTAAGCCTGTGGTAACAGTAAAATCGACTCTATGTGAGTCCCTTCCTCAAAGAACACTTTAGAGTTCCTTTCTGACATATTTGAGAGGGACAATAAAAAACGGGGGTGGGGGGAGTACTAGAGAATCTCTAAGTAGATGGTATATACACACGTATATATATATCCCAATACAGGTATAGTTTTGAAAAGGAATATCTGAATATCTGAAATGAAATATTTGGTCCAAAGCTGCTCCTGTTCAGTTCATGAGGAAATAAAGTTTGGATCTGGATTTCTTATCATTCTCAGAAACATTGGACCAGAAGAATCTTTTAGCCACAAGCATATCTTCTTCCATACAAGAGCATGAGTGTTTTGTTGGTCTAATTCTTAGAGCTGTTTAGTGTTTATCTGATGTATCTTTTAGTCTCCTTAATCAGTGAGTTCTGTTTCCCCAGCCTCAGGGTTTAAAGTGAGAAAGAGGACAGGGCTGGTTCTGGTTTGCTTTCTCTCCTTCCTGAATTTCATCACCATTTATCTCCAGGAAAAGGATCAAGGAAGAAAGGATTTTAGGTGTTTATTATGCGCTCAGAAGTGGTAGGATGAGATTACAGCCCTCTGCCTGATTGTCTGATCCTCCATTGTTTCACCTCAAGCCCTGGCTTGCTCCTGTGTGGGTCACTTATAGTTAAAAGTCAGTTATTAACAGTTTATCTCCTTTATCTTACCTCATGGTAGTTTTACTTACTCATTTAGAAGAATAATTATATTATTATTACACTGAATCACCTACTGTGTGTTCCCAGTGCTTGGAGTTAGGAAAGTAAGAGAAGATGCATTTCTGCTCTTGAAACCTTTGTAATTTATTTGTAGAAATAAGACTTGATCGTAAAAACTTGGAAAGCATCTGTGGGAGAATTCAGTAGCAGGTTCAGTAAGTTACTTTTTTAAACTAAAGAGCAACCTGGCCCGTGCCCTTCTTTGTAGCCAGAGGTCTAAAGGAGTACATTCTGGAACCACAGTGGCTACACGAGGAAAGTTCCTGTCCTTCCTAGTGTGCCTTCATGGTCATTATCCTACTTTAGCCACTCGGGGACTCTGTGAAGAAAGGTACTCTATGACTTTACAGATGAGAAAACTGAGGCACAAAGCCAAGAGCATTGTTCAAGGTGAGGTGGGCTCTTAATTCTGGAGCACGTTGTTGCGTTTTCCCAAGGTAGGGATGCCCTGAGATTTATGGCTAGCTTTGAAGCCACCTTACTGTGATTTTGGTTGATAGACACCTCTAGTTCTGGCCTAAACACTTTAGTCTGTGAAATGAGATTCACAATCACTTCGTTTTGATTTTCCACAAATCTTAAGAGAATGCAGCTACAAATAGTATATTCAAAAATATATTTAAAGAATGCTCTGAGTTACTTGGAGAGGGTATTTAATAGTTATCACAGCAACATTATACTGATTAATTTTTCAGTCTTTATGAGTGGTAAATCAGTGTTTTGATTTTATAACTTATCAGTGAAGCTAAACTGAAGTATCCAAGTAGAGGGCCGGATCTTGACTTTTTCAGTAGCTTTTAAGAAAAATTGAATGTATCCTGCTTGAAACCTTTCTTAGGCTTTAGTTACTTTTTAGAAGAAACATAAATTGTTTTTAACACAGCAGATCAACAATGGATACATATGCATGTGCTCATTTCTTCTTTCCTGTAGAAAGGAAGAACTGTTTAACAGTTTAAATGGTTGCTTTTGATGGCACAGACTTTAGATTTCTCGTTTTTCATTGTTCTCTTTGATATAATCTTACTGTTGTGGCAGTTTTCATATTCTCTCTCTACTTTATTAGACACCGCTTCCTGGACTTTGGAATGCCATTTTTCATGGTGTTTTAGGGGCAGCTTATGCACTGAAGGCATCACCTAAGTACCAGCAACACATCCTTGACTGAATAATGATGTATGTGGAACTTTACTTTTTTTGCCTTATAAATGGATAGCAATTTACACAGCTGTGGATGTGGGATGTTTCAATCCCAGACCATGTTGTAAGAAAAATTGAATGACAGTGAGCAAAACAGCAGTAATTATAAAACTAATTACTAAATGCTGATGATGCCCATAGGCTTTGCATAACTAAAATTAGAAAAGGAAATTGCTTTCGGCTTCACAGAGGCAACATGCTAGTTATTTCACTGTTTCAGTCAAAATGGAGGGTAGTATATAAAGTTCAATCAGGAAAATATACATGCATACATATATATCTATGGATTTGCATATACATATATTTTTCTATGTTGAAAGGTTATTCACTCTATCTTACAATTTTATTTATAGAAACTTATGCATAGATATTTACATAAAGAAGATAAGTATATTAAAATATTTGAATGCAGAATATATACTGTGCATTTTGCATACACTATAATTACAACATTAAAATGCATATCTTTACAATATATTTATACATGTTAGGTTTCTCTTATGTACATTTTCACAGCAGAATGTAGTATACGTTTCCACTCTTGCATAAAGAATCTAATCTTGTAAATTTGTAGTACATTCTTCAAAATGAAATACAAAAAAAAAAAATTAAAACATTGATCGGCTCATAGAAAATAAGGTATGATGTTTGAGAAGACAAATGATTGATAAATAAGAAGTCTATAAGGCATGCCTTAGTTCATGTTCAGTTTGGAGCTAAGAAATATGTGATATTAACTCCAAAGAAATTACTGAGATTGTAAACATATTACCTGCAAACCCCAGATAATTCTAGGATTATAAATATTAGAGCTGATATTAATAATATTCAAATAGGAAATATGGCAATAATGAATTATGTCAGTACGCACATAAATGGAAAATGATCTGAGTTAAAAATATGATCATTTTATAGAAAATATTTGTTTCTTACAATTACTAGTCGGTTTCTATTTCTATCCTTTCTGTAGTCCTACAGGCAAATGTTATGAAACATAAACTTTCCTAAATAAACTGTTAGAGGTTATGTTTGAGTTTCAGATTAAATATGTCATGGATCAGGAAGATGAATCATTGTAGATACAGAGGGAAAATGAATCCTGCATTTAAAAAATTCAAGTGGTTTGAATGACCTAAAATGTAATGTTTAATTTTCTGCCACGTGTTATTTCCAAAGTCTTTAAGAAATTAAAATGACAAAAGACGATACTGTCTGTAGACATATATTATTGAAATGAAATCCAAGTATAATTGAATCAAGGCTGTAATGAAATTCTTGTAACTTTTACCTAGTGGGGCAGCACAATGAGTTAGTTCTTCCCATTTGTGTTAGTGAGTTTAGTAATTAGCTCTTTTACCAAGGCAAATGGTCTAATAATGGAGGACTAAATCACAGAATGGCATATGAAATGAATATGGAAAGTCTTGCTTCGCGTGTAATGTCTGGTGATTTAGTCAGCTGTAACTAATATGTACACAAGTTGGGGTAAAGTCTCAACTTTTGCAAGTTATCCAAAGTCCTGAGGGTCGTAACAGATCGTTGCTGCTCATCCAGTGTCCTTCAGGTGCAAGGTTGTGTCAGTCGTGAAAATAAGTATATGATCAAGGATTCAGAGGGTTTAGGGTGATCTAAAACGATATCAGCAAATTTATATTTTTAAAAATGGCATGTAGTTGGCTTCACATTTGTTACTTTCTGGCTTGTTCTTAGTGGGGCCCTGAGGGGAGAGGAGGGGAGAAGAATTCTCCGTGTGTTGGTCCTGAGAAATACTGGTTTTCTTTCAGTGAAGTGATAACAGGGTGGAGTTTCAGGAGAAGGAGGGGATGGAGGTGGAGAGGTGTGTGAATTTTCAGAGAACCAATTCCTCCACATAGTTACCAGGTCACTGCTGAGAACCCAACGTGTGCCAGGCTTACCACCATCTCAAGAGAAAATAAAAACTTGTCTCTAGGCAGTGTGAACTCAAAACTTTGTCATTTTAAGTTGAATAGAATTTTAATAGAGGACAGATAACAACAAAACCATTATTTCAAGGCTCTTTGTTCCAAATTCGTTGTCATTTGACTCATTAAGGCAACATGCAGTGTCCTGTGGGGTATGGTTTTATCAGCCAGTACCAGGGAGCAAGTCTTGCTTACAGACAAGATCGTTTTCTACAAATTTTCTGTCATGTTTCACGTTGGTAATCTCCATCTCTTGCATGTAAAAAGAAACAATTTATTTTCAACACTTGAGGGATATAGAACATCTGACTGCTGTCATAACCTGTTGTTTTTAACATAAACATTATAGCTGCATTTGCCTGGAAATATTTGCCCATGATTGTGTAAATCCGAGCCAGGTACAGGAGTGTCACCTTGTGCTCTCCAGCATCAAAATTGAGACCTATTGCCTAGAAAGTGCAATTTACTCCCTTCACAAGCATTTACTTCAACAAAATTAGAAATAGATTTCCTTTTCATAATTGAGTTAAACAGTGCAGTAACTGAAGAAAAACTTATGAGAGAACGTATTGCTTTTAACTGTAGCATATAGAACCCCTCATATGTGGCTAAGGGCCTACTATATTTTCCTTTATCAAAAGATGGTTGATTGCTTAATGGTTGAAGCACTACTAAATAGCTTATTTCACATTACTGGAGAAAATGTGCTTTACATCAATTGCACAGTGTAATTCTTTCTATTATTTTGGTAGAATTGTTTTACCTTGCGCAGAGGCGTGCATACAAGAGAGAGAATGATTTGATAATCTTTTGTGATATCCTAGGATATCTGAAATATGTTATTCAGGAACTGGTTCACTTGGAAAGCTGGAACCCTTTGCTATTTGCTCTGTTCACTCATTTACAGAATATCACTTTTCACTCAACGTTTATCTGGTTTAAAACCAAAATAAATGTTTATATTGGGCTAGTTCCTGGCTCTATTTTTGTATCTCTACTGTTATTTTTCTTTCTTACCCACTTCTAATTTTATATTTCATATGTCCCTCTAAGCCTTATTAAATAATTTTTGGAGCACTGCAATTTACATGAAAAGAATCCTTGTCTGATTTCATTACATGCAATGCAGCCTTCCTTCGTATTTGCACTCTTGTCTGTGAAACTTTCACTTATCATTGAGCTAGAGTAAGCACATTATAAAATATATGATTATAAACACTCATAATATATTTTACTCCTTTTTTTCTGATTAATATTCTTCTTTATCTCTGGTTCATTGTTGTAGAAGGCAAGGGAGCATTTGTTTTTTCCCCATGACTCTTCTCAGGGTTGGTGGCTCTGATTTTTTCCTCTCCTGAGAGACCACATCACCCCACCTCCCTTTTTGGCCATTATTTTCAACTGTTTTCCAGCCTGTTCCTAGTCTGACATCACTTTGTGATCTTTTAAAATGTTGTTTCCAAGCACCTCTTAGGGACTTACTATTTCTGCTCTCACATAGCCTTTTAATTTACTGATCAGTTGCCGTTTTAGAAGTTTTTTCTGTGGGTTTGGCCTCTATAGCCCTCTTTGTGTTCTTTTTCATTTTTATACTAATAATTACAACACTTCCCAATTAATTGCCATTTGTGAATATAATTGATGTGTTTCCTCCCTCTCCAGACCACTAATGAAGATGTTAAATAAGTCTTAGCGTCAGGCTAGCCTCAGCAGAATTCCTTGGGCATATTAGAGTTCACTATAGCTCTATTTATTTTCTCTGCCTTTAAGAGTGCTTCTGGTTGAGACATTTTAATTCATTTTCTAGGATTTCTGAATAATGGAGCCCTGCGTGAAGTGCCTGTCCAGATATGTAATGCCTAATGAACTCTCTATGATTTTCTGAAAACTAAGATTATTGAATTACTTATATATCTGAGAATCTTAGAAGCATTGTTTGTATTCAAGACAGTGAAAACAAAATGCTTTTGTGAATTTAGTGTGTGAAATACGAGATAAATTCAACTGATTTCTCCCTGTTTTGCAGTATTGGCACAAGGGAGCGCATCAAAGGTGTTTAACAAATAAACTATGTAGCTTTCTTAGAAGAGTGTGCTTCCATTACAACCCAACAATATTGGGTCCACTTTCTCTATGATCAGAATATTACAAAGGGAGTTGGGGAATAATTTATATCAGAGGTTCTGTGACGGAATGAAATGGAACCCTTTTGAAGTATGATCTCTGAAAGCACAGCGTGAAGCTCAAATAAAGTGAAGGACATTCGCTATTACAAGTAATGTCCTTAATAATCTTGTTAGTCTAGTCTCCCTCTGTACGAGACAAATGGAACATTATTGGCTTATGGGCTGTAGTAAATAATTTAGTTTCCAATATTCAGGCTGCTTTGACAGTAAATTAAAATGACATGAAAGGGGCTTGTTGAATAAAGAAAGTATCCAATCAAATTTAATTGGCATGACTAAGGCAGTAGAAATATGTTTTATAATTAAACCATGTTGTCTTGGAGCTTTATAAGCATGTATGAATCAAAATGTCAAAAATTATTCTTTGATACTGTGCATTTAAAACTTTGCATGGTGAATAGTTTCCTTAAACAAGCTTCTAGACATGCATATTGATGTTACATGAAAATAGTTTCATGTTTTAAATAATAAGTGATAAACTTCTCCATTTGTAAATCCTTGCAAGTAGCAATTTTGATAAAAGACCACTTAGAACTCTCCTTTACAGGATTTTCTTTTCAAATTGATACACTAATAAGTTAGAAGTGGCTATGATTTTGTTGTGGTTATATTATGGTATTTCAAGGCTCAACCTTTTGGTGAAGGAAAATAAGATCCAAACTTATTGAGCAGAACAAAGAATAGAAAAAGAATAGCATTGAAAATAAAAAAAGAATACAAGGTATATTTTGGTTTACTGTAACCTTCTCAAATTCAAGATGAATTGGATTTTCTACATTTGACAGCAGAAGTGTCAGATGCTTCTGCTATAAAAGACAGGAAGCCGTGGGAATTTCAGATTTTTGTATGACCACCTGTCCTATTTTTTTCTTCCCTGAAAGTGGTGCATAAGTAAGTGCCCATTTGTAATAAAATTCCTAATGATGGTTCTTTCCACAACTCAGGTGGAAAATATATGGTGGTGTCTGAGTCTGCAGAGATTGCTTATAAAAACAGAAATGAGCTTAGTGAATCACTGTTCATTCTTAGCCTTTTCCAGCTTCCTAGTCAAAGTAAGCTAAAGATTAGAGAAGATGAGCAAGAAAAGGAGAGCTTCGGATGCATCAGCATTATTCAAAATACTAAGATCGTGTGACCCTTTTCTTAGAGATTTGAATATTATTTTCTAATCTTTTGATAACTTTTCAGTTCAGAGACAATTTTTAATGAGTAGTCCTTATATCCTCTTGATTAGGCCCAAGTCTAAATCGTAGTTTGAGATAATATAATTTGTGTTTATGTTGTTCCAAGGTAAATCTACAGCAATATGCTACCAATGTATCTTCTATAATATTTTGTTCTTCGTGAGATGCTGTGATTTTTAGATGATATAGAAATGCATAAGATATCTTCTTTAATGGAAAAAACTGACCAAAAAAAGTGTTTCTTAAAATCTGTTCTCTGCAGTCTGCATTATTCTCCACTTGAAGGCTTTTCAAATTTAAGCACATATGGATTAAAATTTTGAGATAGCAACGAATTAAGAAGACTGGTTTTTTATAAATCACTTTCCCCCCTTAGCGTTGAGCTTTTAACCTCTGTAGTCATGTAAATGTAAGGCTAAGTTTTCTTTCTCTTTCTCTTCTTTTTTTCCTTCCTTTCTTCCTCCTTATAGCTAGCAAAAATCATAGCTAACAGGCTGTTTTCTATGCTCCTGTGACCTCAGAGGAGAAAAATAGATGAATAACTTGATGATGGAGGCAGAAAAACCTCATCAGAGAAAGTTTCTGGAGAGGATAATGTAAACTGGGGTATTTAGTCATAATCGCTAGGTCTGAGAATGCTGTTCTCTCTTGGTGATCCTAAGTAATGTATATCAAGACTTTTGTTTCGAGTACGTACGCCAGGGTTTCTCACACTTGAACATGCATCAGCATCACCTGGAGGGCTTGTTAAAACAGCTTGCTGGACCTCTGTTCCAGAGTTCCTGATTCAGTTGGTCTGGGGTGGGGTCTAAGAATTTGCACTTTTACATAATTCCCAGGTGATGCTGCTGCTGCTGGGAAACTGTGAGAATCATTCACTCACAACATACAATTATTAATCTCTTGCTGTGAGCAGGGACACAGAGGACCATCTCTGCCCGTCAAGGAGCTGAAGGCCTGTTTCTGGGGAAGTTAGCACCGTGCACGGACATTTAAGAAGAGCACAAATGCTACATCAGATATGGGCCCAGAGCACCGTGACAGCTTATGGTAGAGCACCTGAGAAGCTTTGGGGATTTAGAGATGCCTTCTGGAGGATCTAAAGTTCAAGCTGAAGCCTGAAAGATGAGTTAGAAGCTTTCCAGGAGAAAAGGGAGGGAAAGAGAAAAGCAGGTACTTTGGAGAAAACTTGTATTTTTTTTTAAGCATCAATATTAGTCTAAAAAATCACTAACATTAGTTCTCGAAAGGGCAAAAATGACTGGTTACCTTTAAAATGTTAAATTGAGCTGTTACTGTTTAGAAGGGAATAGAAGAATGTGAAAACTCCTCTTCCTGGAAGGCTTCTCAGGCCAACACACTTGGTTCTATGCATGTAGGTTTGTTTGAATCTATATACATGTTGGAGTTTCTTTTGCACTAGGCCTTTGCTTTGGAGAGTAGAACTTTCAATTCTATTGACACCTACATTTATTTATAAAATGATACACTGAAGCAAAGTATCATCACATTTGATCTTCACCATTTGGGTTTGGTGTCCATTGTTTTAATTTGCATTGGACTTCTCAGTTACTTGGGGACCTATTTTTTCTACATCTTCCAAATATATAGGGAGGGTGCTTGATAAATACACTGAAAGTTTCAAAGTATTTTATACTTTTAAGCAGTTAAGTTTCATTTTTTTTTTCTCAGGATCTAGAGCTTAGCTCAAAAGGTGTTTGAACTTCGGTTGTCTGTGATGCTTCCGGAAATAAAATCTGGATTGATAGTGGCAAGTAAAATGCTTGCTTAATGTGTAAAATGTTGCTTACAGCTGTCTTGGACCTTACATCTTATGGGTGCAATGCAAAGGTAAAAAAACCTCCCTGTGTTAATGCGCAGCTGTTTCATTGTTGTTGTTGTTATACCTTACTCTCTTGTAATTTTATCTCCTGCAGACTGTGGTATTATATCATTATCTCCATTTTACAGATGAAACAGGCCAAGAGAGGCTGACCCTGTGGCCAGCATGGCTGCTGTGTGGTACAGTCAGTATTGGAATACTCTATTTCGATCAGTTCAGTACTGTTTCATCTCTGCCACGTTACCAGAGCCTGTAACTATTTTTACTTGCCTCACCTCACCTCCTGGAAGCTGAAGCCCTGACTCAGCATTGCATGAGTAAAGGCCACTTTACTCTTGTCAGCTTGAGTGGACATCCCTTCCCTGCACTGCTTCTTCTGACCTTATAAAGACAAGAACAAAGGTACTTGTTTTGGAGAGAAGTGATTTTTCTGGAGGTTTTTGGTTTTTTTGGTCTAAGAAAATATTACCTTGACATACAAACATAATATGTAGAAAGCTGTTTGAAAACCATAGCTCTATGCCAGTGGTTCCTATCTTTGGCAGCTCTCCTGATACAGCTGAAAAGCTTTCATGAAATAGCATCTGTAGTCTCAGTCAGGCTACCTGATTCAGAATTTTCATTAGAAACCTCCTAGGCCGTCGTACTTATCAGTCTGATTTGAGAATAATAATAGTGATAACTAATATTACTAAGCCTTTATTCCTGTGCGCCAGGCTGCGTTAAGGGTACTCCAAGGGGTATCTCATCTAATCCTCATGATGCGGAACTAGCCAGCTAGAAGAGCCGTAATTCACTACCAGATAATCAATTTCCAGATTGAGAGTACTTAACTTACATGCTGTAGGTCTCTGACCCAACTTCTCATTCCAAGTTGGTTCTTTTCCCTGCTCCCCTCAACCAAATATGTGCCTCTCAGCTGGTTTTGGAGTAGGAGGGTGTCTGTTGCCAACATACTATGTTCTTTTAAAGTAGCCTGCCGAAAAGTAAGTTATTTTGAAATGATTGATAATGTAAATTTCTACCAGGAGTAAGATACCAGACCCCCCCCCCCCAAAAAAAAAACATGAGATGGATATGCTCTATCCACCCTCAATCATTCATTAGAAATGTTCTCGAATTCCACAGTGAGCAGTTTCCATACCGGATTTAAATTTTGTAGAGTGAAACAGGCTGTTGTTGAGGACCCATTACAGTTTCCTCTAAGCCCTGTCTGGTTGTCTGTCACAGTAAACATTTTCCTGACACTGTGTTAGCGAGGAATTCCAAAACTATCTCGTGCTCTGATGAATTTTTAAAAAATAGTTGGACAAGTCATAACTTTAAGCTTTGTAGCCAGTGTACGGTCTCAGCACCAAATCATGTTTTAATTTTTGGTTATCAGTAGCAAACTTGAAAAAAATCTAGCTGATTCACAAATTTCCATTATCTTTAAAAACAAGCAAAGATATATCTTGCCTTTTAGATTTTGTTCTTTCTACCTTAAGCAGCTTAATAGTTGGCAGCAAGAACGTGAGTTTAAAAGTCTTCTGACCTGAGGTCAGAGCTTGGCTCTGCCACGAACCAGCTTTGTGACGTTGGGCAAGTTTATGAAATGCTCTGAGCCTCAGTATCCCTCTCTGTTTGGCGGAGACCGCAGATAGGATCAGAGGATTGTGGTGAAGACCACCTGAGATAACCTGAATGCAGGCAGCGCATGGCACCTGACTGCTGATAGGCACTCGGTGCTCACTTACCTTCAGAGCTTTGATTCTTATCACCAGCATACTTGCTTTCATCTTGGTCTGTTCAAGTTCTAGTCTTTGGAAGGGAACATGATATTCCTGGAATCATAGATGCCTTAATCTACGATTTACTAATGTAGTAGGTGAAGGTAGAACTTCCTAGAGCTGTATTTGTGCAAGTTTCTGCATATTCTAAAAGTTTTTAAAATGTTAAGTAAATATTTTTACTACCTATGCTTCATCGTCCCCATTATTACCTGTGTTAATTCGATGTAATCATTTGTTTCTAATTTTAATTATCATGTTTTCTCTTTTTAAATACATTTGCAGATATAGAGGAATTTCAGGTGTCAGCTCTGTAGGGAAACCATCTGAACCTTTTAGTAGCTTAGATACCTCACTATGAATAGAGGGCATTGCTTCTTGTTTTACATTATTTTTCTTCTGATGAGATCTTTAGAAATATCCAGAATAGCCTTTTTCCTTTACTCAAAAAAAAAAAAAAAAAGAGAAGGCTTTGGGCTCATTTATTTTGAAATAGAGACATTGGTTTCCTTTAAAAAAATGCTAACAGTGGAAACTCTTTATGATGCTGGCAATTGCAACATGTAATAATAGCATGGCATTTTCATTGAAACAGGTTTTCCCTTAGATTCTTGCTACTTTTTTGGAAAGTTCACTGCAAGTTGGTGAAACAACTACATCCTATTATATATTTGTCACAATCTCTAAATAGAAGGTCACATTCAAGTTTGAGATTAAAACAATTTAACTTCAAACATTCTTCATTAATGAGAGGAAGGGTTGTTAGAAGGACTCTTGTAGAAACTGTAAAATTATTTTTAATTAAAACCTATTTGCCAAGAGCAGTTTTTATTATCATTTTGTGGAAATTATCCTCAATAGTGAAGTGTTAGTTACTACGTAAGAGCTGTAGAGAATATAAGTTCACCTTAATGTCTGCTCTCAAGTTCATAATGGACCTGCAAGGACCTGCACCCACATCTAGAAAAGCAGCATTTGCAGAATCCAGAAGTGTTTAAGAAGTGGATTATGTTTTCATGACATAATTTACATAACTAGACAACTTCTGGCAGGGTACAATTGGGATGGAGTCGAAATTCTATCCATGCAAGGCAAGATGCATGTGCTCCATTGTGTGAAAAATCACCGTAAGTGACAGGTTTTTACTGAACAAAATTCACAGTGATACAACTGCTTACCTTTTCACAGTGATGCTTATTAGAACTTGCGAGAATCATAACAAGTAATCTCTTCCTAAAGGTAACATAACTTCGTATCTGCTGCAGGGTTGTGTGTGCTGCTGGCAAAAGATGTGTAGTCTGTGTTGTTTAGTCTGGACACTGCCATGTTAGTTGTCAAAAACCAATTTAAAATTCTAACCTGTGTGTTTCACAGCCTCCTTTTCTTTCCATGATTCATGATTTTAGATGTTCTAATCTTTTGTGGAGGGATTTAAAATGGATTATGAGACGTATATCTATTCCAGTGTTCTTTTGAAATATACAAGTTTTTAGCCTCTTTCGAATTCCCTATTCAGTATTTCATGTGGTTGAAATATGAGTGTAAAAATAGTAGATTTTTAAAATGCTTTTGTATAGGCTCAGGAGAGTCCTTCCTGCAATACTAGCTGGAAAGGTAATGAACTGTAAAATATGTTGAAATGATTGGGGATTAAAAATCTCTGGTGTGTAGTGACAGTGCAATTATATTCCACAGTAAAGGTTTCTTGTATTAAGAGTAATAAATAAAACTTATTTTTTCCCACTGTGATTGGTTGTCACCACCATAATGATAGCTTTGACCTTCTTCCTCTTCAAATGTCGTTAGCCTGTGACCAAGTATCAGGCTATATAGCAAAATGCTGTGGAAACCTAAATTCAAAGTGAGAATTCTTACAAAACCATGGCAGTGAAAGTCTGAGAGTACAGTAGATGCCTTTTGGAGTTCTGCAGATGTGTTGCCTTTACAGTGCAATGTGTGTAGCTTCTTCCTGTTATTCTTTGACCCCTGTTTCTGGGTTTGGAACTCCTGCTTCTAGAACCGGATTTACAGCATCGCTTATCTTTGAACATACATGGTGTAAGTACATTGACCCTAGTACCTTGCAGTCCCAAGAATCAAACTCAAATTGCTAAGTGACACTTCTCAGGAAATAAGTTAAATTTAAATATTTATCTAGAGACTATTAAAGTTTTAGAAGATTAGAACAGTACTCATTTTTATTTAGAAAGTTGACCAAGGGATTTAAGACTATGTAAAAACTGTTTATTAATTTTTGCCTTTTTTTCCAAAATGAAGCCAGTTGTCAAAATTACTTTAAAGAGTCAAACTAGAGAACAGAGAATTCTTCAGTTGGGTGCTCATGGCCTTTACTCCATTTTAATTCCTTTTTTTTTTTTTTTTAACATTCTCAACTGAAATAATGTCATGGAATTGCCTCCAGTGCAAGACTCCTGAATAGCATTGGGCCATATTTATTCATTAGAATTATGTGCCATTTTTGTCTTTCTTTCCTATTAAGCCCCATTTGTCTGTCTAGAAGGTCAAAGGAGCAGCTGCTTCCGGGGCTGACCTCTATGCACCTCTATTGTATTGCTCATCCAAGGGTACTAACTCTTTCCTTCTTCCTGGAGACCTGCAGGATTGTCCTTTCAAAGCATTTACCCTTTCTTAGGTCAGGGAGCAAGAAGGGCAACTGCTTACATGTTCGCATGATTCTTGCTGCTGTACGGGCAGTGTTGTCATCCATTGCCACGGGGATGGCTTGATGCTTTTTCTTAATGATCTCACAGTTCACACGTGAAATCAGCAAAAAATGGACACATTTGTACTACAGCTTTAAAAATGCTTGTGCTTTTTGAGTGGCTGCTACTCTGGGTAACTACATCAAACTCATTTCCTCCATTGTAATGAGTTTGGAAGCAAACCTATCCCTTATATATATCTACATATGTATAAAACTTTTATTGCCCTCCCTCTCTGCTTCTAATAAAAATGGGAGTTCGGTAGAGCATTTGATACAGATGAGTGGCCACTTACTCCAAATTTCTATGAACCTAAGATAATCAAGAAGAAATTCCTTTACTTTACTCGAACTTTGCAGTTGCATTGCGGTAGGTAGATAATGAAGAAGTGAAGCATTGAAATGTGCCTAAATCACATGCTGTTACAAGCCTTATGATAGATTCGTGTTTGACTTAACAGCTTTTGGAACCTAATAAAAAGAACTTAATTGACAATTTCTTGAAATTGCTAAGAAAACCTAGTGATGTTGGTAGGGTATAATAAGGAGTTTCTCATCACTGTCTTCGAGATTGAGCCTATACAAAAAAAAAAAGAGAAAAGAAAAAAGAAAAAAAAAAGGATTTATCTCTGTGGTAACTCTAAGTAATTGATATACAGACAAGGTTTGGTTCCAATTTGCCAGCAATAAAGTTGTAATAGGGTTTTCTCTGCAATTTTAGCCTTAATGTGCTCATTCCAAAGAGCGGTATTTTTCCAAGCGAACAAATAACATCAGTAAAGCTTACGATCAGTAATAGCCCCACACTGATGCTCACATTAAACTTGTTAAATCAATTCACTAGACACTTTCTAAAGCGGACTGTCTCTTTACTTTGACTTGCGCCCTGTGTGGATGATCCATCAGTTATGTTTATTTGAATGATCTTTACATTCAAAATTGGTAATTATTCATGCTTGATTGTGGTTATGAATGGGCCTCTTCTTTTTTCCCCTCCTGTTTTGTTTTGTGGCTGCTCATTTTTCAGTCTTTGGTATTTGAAGGATATGAATGTTTAGCAATACCAGCTACTTGAGTGTGGATATTTTTGCCTCTCCAAAAATTCATATGCTTACTTGGTTGCATAAATACTGGGGATAACACCTTCCATGATCACCTACCCTTATTCAGAAGGCCTTGTTATTCTTGAAGCAAACACACAAGCACATACCTGTATTTATCAAAATGGGTATAAATTCTAACTGTGTTACCAAAGATAGACTACAGTCCAGTGGACACAGAAGATGTTAGACTGGGAAAAGATAGCTGGTGTTCTAGAAAGCATTTTTTGGAGGTAGGCAATCTACTAACCCTGCTTCATTTTTCACTGGAGCAAGCTGAGCCTGCTACTGCATGCTGCCTTTTGTCAGTAAACACAAAGAGAAATCTGAAGCCATCAATCTTGCTTATCAATACTACTCAGTGTGATTCTTTTCTTAGCCATTTTCCTTTTTCTTTTCCTATACAGAACTTCATTTTTCTCAGTGCCCTTTCAGTTTGGCTGTGAATAAGTTGAGAGTCAGGTGAATAAAACAAAATTAATGCTGTGTATTTGCAGAATTGAGTACTGCTTAGGGTGCAGTGGTTGTGCCTCCATATAGAGACGTCAAGCCTGGCAAAATGAACATTTTCTGAAGAAACCAAGTTGCCTGCTGATGTCTGCATTGGGTCTGACTATAGCTACTCTGTGGCCTTGTGTGGCGGGAGCCACAGGTGCCCCGAAAGGCTCTTCCCTCCAGATCTGTGTCAACTTTTCATGCATGGTTTATCTGTGTCCTTAAACCAAGTCTGTATTTTCCATACTTAAAAAAAATTTTTTTTTAATTTAAAAGATAAAATAAAATAAAAAAAATAAAAATTCTTTATTTTTAAAGAACTTTTATTGAATTATAATTGACATACAATAAACTGCATATATTTAAAGTGTACAATTTGATTTTTTTTTCTGCTAGTAATGTATATATGTCAACCCCAATCCCCCAATTTATCCCACCCCAACCCCCCCACCCCTGCTTTCCCCCTTTGGTGTCCATATGTTTGTTCTCTACATCTGTGTCTCTATTTCTGCCTTGCAAACCAGTTGATCTGTACCATTTTTCTAGATTCTAATATATGCATTAATATACGATATTTATTTTTCTGTTTCTGACTTACTTTACTCTGTATGACAGGCTCTAGGTCCATCCATGTCTCTACAAATGTCCCAATTCTGTTGCTTTTTACAGCTGAGTAATATTCCATTTTATATATGTACCACATCTTCTTTATCCATTCATCTGTTGATAGACATTTAGATTGCTTCCATGTCCTGGCTATTTTAAATAGTGCTGCAATGAACACTGGGGTGCATGTGTCTTTCTGAATTACAGTTTTCTCTGGGTATGTGCCCAGTAGTGGGATTGCTGGGTCGTATGGTAACTCTAGTTTTAGTTTTTTAAGGAACCTCCATACCGTTCTCCATAGTGGCTGTATCAATTTACATTCCCACCAACAGTGCAAGAGGGTTTCCTTTTCTCCACACCCTCTCCAGCATTTATTGTTTGTAGATTTTCTGATGATGCCCATCCTAACTGGTGTGAGGTGATACCTCATTGTAGTTTTGACTTGTATTTCTCTAATAATTAGTGAGGTTGAGCTTCTTTTCATGCGCCTCTTGGCCATCTGTATGTCTTCTTTGGGGAAATGCCTATTTAGGTCTTCTGCCCATTTTTTGATTGGGTTGTTTGTTTTTTTGATATTGAGCTGCATGAGCTTTCCATACTTTTGTATATTTCTTTTATTTTTTCTTGACGTGGATACTTTCCAATCGTGTATGTTATGTAACAAAGATATTATGTCAGAACAAATGTGAAAGATACCTTTACTATAACCTAACACATAGCCTTCAAAATGTATTAAATCACAAAACAGTGTATCCCTGCTTCAGTTTAATATTCTCTTAGTTATGTTTTCTTTCATCACATGGAACAGCAGTTCCACAAAGTAGTCTAATACCAATGCAGGGCTTTAGCCTGAATTTTACATTTGAATTTTAAAACTTTCTGCTGCTTTCTCTCTTATTTTCAAGGGGGGACCTGGAATAATTTCTTTTAGTCCTTGGGCTTAAAGCATGTTATAATTCATTTGACTGCTTTTGGCTACTTTATTCCATGTCATAGATTCATAATTAAGGGGAAAAGCTTATTGCTGGATGGGTATTTGCTCTTCTATTTTAAAAAATAAACTCATTGGGTTAATATCTATTTCTGTCGTATTTAAGGCTGTGACAAGCTAATGTGATTTATCTAGTGTCTGTAAGCCAATGCTCATCCCTGTGAGATGTATGAAGACTTTCAAGGAATCAGGGGGTGGCCTGTAAGACTAAATTTCTAAAAGAGCTAATTTTATTTCCTGTCAGCCTGAAAGTTATTATTCAGATACAGCTTTCACTCATTTTAGGATGATACTCAAATTAGGTAGATGAATGAAGACTCAGCTTGGTGGAAGTCTTACCAAGGTTTGACTGATCTGTAGGTAACATGTGCATGTGTGTATCTAACAAGGTACCTGATGTACTGAGTGACTGCTCTGTGCTAGATAGTGCGCTAGGTATTTTTATGTATGTTGTCTCCCTTAGTTTAATATGCAAAATAACAGTGATGCAGTTTATTCTTATCCCTCTTTAGAAATAAGGCAACTGAGGCACAAAGCAATTAGACAACTTTTCTATTAAAACATAGCTAGTAACAGGAGGAACCATAATTCAAACCCAGATCTAGCTGATTCTCAAGCCTGTGAATTTTATACACTGTTACTCTAGGACAAGTCAGTTTTTAGAGGGCAGGTTACCTTCTCATTATGAGAAGCAACTCACCACAATTGATTTTCTAGTGTAATCCCATTTCTTGAGTTCCATTTCCAGTGCCCTAATTTTTGTTGTCTGCTCTTCCCCTTTTTACACTGATTATCATTTCCTTCTTGGTACTTTTCCCCTTGGCCTCAGATCGTCAGTTTTTCCTGGTTTATACCTCCATGATGAGTCACTCATTATGCTCCTCTTGGGGCTGTATTTCTTCCATCTGCCCTTAAATATAAACATTTCCCAGCTTTCTCTTACTCTTGCACACTTAGGCTGGGGGGTCTCATTCTCTTCTGTGATTTTACCTACAACCTAACTGCTGATGGCAGTTCTGTACTCCTGACTTACATTCCTTTTTGGAGTTTTAAGTCCATATGTTCCGCTCTCTAGCTGCCATTGTGCCTTGATGTACCATAGGCCTCTCAAGTTCAAAATGTCCAGTGTTAAACTCGATATCATTGAAAACCTATCTCTCCTCTCGTGTTTGCTAGCTGCATGAAAGGAATCACCATTCGCCTAAGTACCCAGGCAGAAACTGGCAAGTAAACCTCAAGTTCTATATCTCATTCACTATTATTCAGATTGGTTGGGTCTGCCCTTCTCCATCCCCATCCCTTCTGTTTTATTTGAATTCACCATTGTTTTCTCATCTTGGTGGTGCAGAAGCCTAACTGGGGCTCTTCCCTTCCATTTAAATTTTATATGTAGCTGCCTCCCTACTCCTATCTCTATAAAGAAAACCTATTTATGTCACTTTCTTAAACATAACTACTCAATGTGGTATTTTTTTTCTTTTTTCTTTTTCACATACACACAAAAAATGCATGGCCCTTTGTAACCTATAATTTGTCTACTTTTCTAGCCCTGTCTCTTGCCACTCCTTGTCCTCAGCGCACACCTTGCCTCCAGCCTTACCGAACTCCTTCAAGTTGAATGAGTGTGCTGCTGTTTCTCCTGTCTCCTTCTCATCCTGTTGACCAGAATGACTCATCCTTCTAGTGTCCATTCAGAGATCTTTTACACTCCCCATCCTCGGATTCTGGGTCCTTCCTTTATATTCTCAGATCAGTCTTGTATGCATTTTATTGCTTATTTACTTGTCACTGTCTCAGAGCCTTTTTTTTTTTTAATTCAGAAAATATTTATTAGGCTTCTTCTACGATATAAAACACTGTGCTATGCACTAGAAAATAAAAATTGAAGACGACTCTGTGCTTGCTTGAAAGTATGCAAACTCTAGTGGCAGGGACACACAGGTTGCATAGCTTTGCTGACAATATGTGTATTACTATTTTAAACTCAGTAACTTTTAAAAACTGTGTATATGTTATTCTTTTTGTTTCTTGTGTGTTTTTAAATATGAGAAATTTAGCATTCTAAAATGCCTATATCTTTAGAGGTTAAAATTGTGTAAATGCATTGTGATTTGAGTTTTTTTTTTCTTTTTTTGCAATAAACTTCATATATTTATCTCTGTATCCTTGAGGCCTAGTGTAGGGCCTGGCATACAGTAGGTGCTCATTAAATTAACTATATATTGAATGATGACAGTGTTTCAGGAAATCAGTCTTTGAGGGAACCAGTTATAAAAGCCATAGAAAGCTATATAGTAAAATAACGTTGAAAAATACAGAGAGGCAGCTAGGCAAATGATGGAAAACAACAAAGCAGGAGGCGGCTACATAATCAGTGACATTTTTCACTGGTCACAGTTCTGGAGGAATTACCGAATATGAAATGACTCAGAACTTGGTTATACTTCCTAAATGTCAAATGTGTGAGGAAAACTCTTAGTATTGGATATAAGTCATTGTGAAAACCTATCGAAATATGTATATATGGACTATGTCAGGAGATGCTGTCATCTTTCTGGGAACATTAGAGGACTCTCTGCAGGAAACCAGTTGCAGACTGATCCAGTCTTTCTTTTTTCCCCCATTTCTGGAAAAATATTAAAGATACATGTTGGCCAGGAAAATCTGGAATGGGGAGCAAGCCAAAAGCTTCTATGAATAGGAGGTATGCTTTTAACCTTGTTCTTGTTCAGTAATAGATATGTTCCTTTCCAACCCTAGTACGCTACAGTTAACATGGGAACTTTGAAAATAACTCTGTTTTGAAATTGCTTAGTGCTTGTCTTCAGTTTGATTGTAATTTGGGTAGTATGTGACCAGAATGTTTACTTAAATTGGTTATCAGAAGATATTCCTGCTAGTATTGTTAATAGGTGTTACTTCTAAGCATAGTGAAAATTTGGAAACATGTCAGCATTGGTAAAAGTGTCCATGCTCATTTAATTTACATCTCTTTTGTCAAATAATATAGAGAAATGAATGACCAGTCACTCTGTTGTAGTACTGTCATAATTATCACAATAGGAACCAGATCACCCTGACTAAACTGTTTCTAAATCATGGACTGTTTGAGCTGGAGAGATGCTGGGAAATCATTTAAAGCATATTTTTTCCAAGGGTCACTTGCAAGTGGGCTGTTAGTTTCCTTCTTTTACATAATCATAGTTTTTTGAGCCAGATATCTCATACAGTGTGGGATATGAGTGACTCAGCCCCATCTCACCCTTCTACAGATAGACACCGTCAAATGTGAGTTTCTGAAGATGTTCTAGCCTTAGTCTTGGAAGGCCAATTTCACAGTTGAGGGTCTTTGTCTTGTCCTTCCCCAGCGCCCTGTGCGGTGTCTCTCCCTGGGTGCCAGCAACTCGACAGAATTCATTGAAGATATGTGGTTGACTGATGAACACATCAGGAGAGGGTTTCATTTCTATGGTTTATGAAGTTTCAGGCCAGTAAAGTGAGTTACTGTTCATTGTAAAGAAGATATGATGCCTTCAGAGTTTCTCTTCAGTCTAAAAGGGTAACTAAAAAAATTTGTTGAGGTAAATTTGTATTATAGAGGTAAATACTGTAGTTTTGAATTTAAAATTATTCATAAAAAGTAGATTTCCTGTTTTCTTTAAAACACAAACCAATAGTTTAGTATATATTTGCTTGTAGATTTGTATTTAACCATTAAATATTCGTATAAATAGTAATGATTTATGTAAATTTCAATAAATTTAAATCCCTTAGAAACAACAACAACAAAACCATATCCATTTTGACCATGGAAATTGGTTTAATAAGCAATGCATTTAATTATAGAAAAAGTTCCTTTCTCTCTTCTGGGGGGAGTATAAATAAATAATTTCACTCATTTGGAATGGATTGTAATTATTTTGATTGATTTTGTTTTCATAAATTATGAATAGTAACAAGACCCAATTTAAATCTAAGAAATGGTGAATTACTAGTAAATCTACTAATTAGATTTTAAGATCTACCCCAAGTATTATCAATTTCAGTTTGTGCTCAATTTTGTGACAAATTAGTATATAATCCAGGGAGACCCTTTCAAAACAGGTTTTATTTTGCTTCATACTGGCCATTATACATTTTTTTGTTTGTTTTAGAAAAATATAAACCTGGAGATAAATGTTTCAACTTCCTATTCCTCAGCTTGAATGTATATCTTAATTTACTTCATAATCAAGTGCCATTTAATTTGGGCTTAAATATTAGTTCTTTACCCATTGGCTTTATTTTTTCTAGCATGATTTTAATGTCAATATTATCTTTAAGTCAGGCACTCTCTAGATTGCATTTTGAAAGAATGAGTGAAATTTAAGGCAAAAATTATGGAAATCTGGTGCTGGGTGTCTTTCAGAAGCCATTTAGTAGTTGTCCTGTTTTATAGACAGGAAAGAAGATCCCTAGAAGAAAAGGTGACAAAGAGGACTGAGCGCACAAAGTTGAGTTTGTAGACAGATTCTTTTTCAAATAGAATCTCAAACACTAGTTTGTATCTTGGGGCTCTAGATCCTTCCATCTGTTCCTTGTCAGCTTTCTCTCTTATCCTGCTGGGCAGTGCCCCCAAGCATGACCTCTCTCCTCATACCCCCTCATCCCATCGAGTCCCACCCTTCCTTCTCCCCGAAGGGACCAACCTCTTCTTTCTGTCTCCTCCTAGAGACTGAGGTGCCAGGCATGAACTTCTGCAGCTTCCTGCTGCCACACCTGTGGGTATATCTGCATATACCAGCCCTCATCTTTTTTTTCCCTCAGACTTCGGGGAAGGGGCAGCCCTACTTCTATTTTACCACATTCACTCCTGTTTTCTCCAGGCCTTGGGCCTTGCTCTCCCAGTTCATCCCACTCTTCTGTAATTTCAGCTTCCCCTCTCCTCTGGTGAAATATTTGTATCCAATAAGTCTAAGGACTTATTAAATCTGTTCCTTATTTGACTAAAAGCTGTGTCTGTATACAGTTGTGCTGATGGGATTGCTTTTTGTTCAAGTGAAGAATAAAGTATGCCTTCAGAGTAGATCAATTTTGAAAATATCGAATGATATAAGGAAAATTTAAGTTTTCAAAATGTTTTCTGTTCATTACATCGAACGTGACTCTTCCACAATCTCCCTTTAACTGGTTACTCCAGGGAAAGATGGTTTATCACAATTGAAAAAGAGGTTACTCTCATTTCCATACTGCCAATAGTAAAAGTGCCATTTCATCTTTTGAATTTTTTCTATTAAATTACAAAGAAAAAAATGCCAAATCCCCTTTTCTAGGGTAGATTATATGCCAGTAATCATAAAGGAGTCACTTTGGAATATACTTTGCTTGATTACATTTTTGGGTTGTGATAGGGAGATTATACCTTGGGGAATTTAGCCACATTTTTAGTACTTCCTAATTTCAGCAGAAATATGAATCATGTTTTGATTGGCACTTCTTGAGAGTAGCAAAGCAAAGAAAATTAGAACAATCAGCTCAATATTTTATTGTTGCTCTTGTTAAGGTACTTAGGAAATCAAGAAAGTTAAGCCACTTGGCTTAATAGCGTACCAAGTTCTTATAAGGAAGTGGTAGCAATTTACAGTAGGAACTGGTGTTATGTTTTAGGACTAGCTTTCATATCTGGCTTTTTGTCCTTTCTGTTTGGGTGAAGCTAATATAAGCAGGACTATGAGAAGCTGAAAATGGAAAATCTCTCCAGTGGTTGATTAGAATTACACTCTACACCGATGTGAAATGTATACAGTTAATTACTTGGATTTTGTGAGTATTCACAGGACCTAACCTGATCAAAAAAGGGCATGTTGACCTCATCTCATCTCATGTCTAAGATTTTCATGGGTCTATCTCATATTTCCTCTTTACCTCATTTATATGTCTTCCAAATCATACTTGAATGAGGGAAAATACCCACCTTTCTTTCTCTTAAACGTCTCTAGCTCACTTATATTCAGGAAAGCATTTTGCCTGCAGTATGGGATCTGGTGATTCTGTCAATTTGTGGTTAATGCTGTCTTTCCACCTTCAGGCTCAGAGTTGGAGCCTCATCATTCCTAGTTCAGTATCTTCTATGCACCGATTCTGATTATATATCCTTTCTCTCCATTTTATTTTTTTACTTTGTAGAATACAGTGAAAAGTGCCAATGACCACTCATTCCTAATTCTCCAATTCATAAAATTGTTCTCAAATTAAACTACCCACCAGATCCTTGGCTCACACATGGAAGAGAAATACAGTCCTTCTTTGGATGATTTTATTTAATAAGTATCTTAAGTGCTTCTCTTTATTCCTTCTAGCTCTTTTTTAAGCAGATGAAATAAGTGAAACACAAGCGTGAATCACAGTCATACTTAATATTCACAGTCATCTTGATAATTCATGTTAAGTAACACAGGTGATAGGCAACACTCATGAAATATTTTGGGGGGAAAATATTATAAATGTAAATAATATGGAAAACAATTTTATTTTTGTTCATTTTGTTTTTTTAAAGACTCCAACACTGAAGGGGGAAGGAGTGATAAGTCAGGTCATGAAACTCTTGTCTATGGACCTGACATTCGTGATGCTTATGTCAAATGTTAAGAATACCAACTTTGTAATTAGATAAAACCCAGTTTGACCACAACTATATATAATGTTTATTTTAAAATACAAAGAAAAATAATAAACTGTTCTTAGTTGTAAATTAAAAAATTTAAGAATATAAAAATAAGAAGCAGCAGCTTAACCATGAAACCAAGCGAAGAATCTGATTGACTCACTCAGTGAGATATGGGAGCAAAAGAGGAGCAAGAGCAGAACAGTAAGGGGAGCCTCCACATAGGGACGCAGAGTGACTAAACCAAGTGAAAACCAAAAGCAATGGGGGGGGGATGGGGGTGAGAAGAATTGGGAGATTGGGGTTGACATATATATGCTAATATGTATAAAATAACTGAAAAAAACAAACAAACAAAAACGGAAACAAAACCAAACAAACAAACAAAAAAAGAGAGAAAACGAAAAGCCATTCCATGCACAGCTGTTCTGTTGGCCCTGGGAACCTCAGCGCACGGCTGCCTTCCATGTGCAGAGATTCTTTCCAACGACTAGTGTCTGACTTTCACATCTCTCTATTCCAACCACTGCTTTTCCCTAAGGAATAACCTTATTTCTTTTATGTGACGAGATCCTTAGATTCTTGTTTCTACCTTGAGAGATTGAATTTAGATTTTTGAACATCTGGTTATGATTTGTTGGCATACACTTAAATGAGCTAAACAAATCTTTAAAAGAAGAAATCCTTTCTACCTGGTCAGCTTTATTTTACGATCAGCCAGAATTCAAGTTTGCCCCTGTATTTCTAAATTGCTGTTCAAGTCCCCATCTTGCCCTGAAGTTATGATAAATCTAACCACACAGTTGTATATTGAGCAGTAGGGCTCAAATTAAGTTGATCTTTTCTCCTAAGTTAAATTGCTTCTTCTGTTTTCTGCTACTATTCTTTCAATCACTTAGACTTGAAATTTGAGAATTATCATTAGCAGGTCATTCTCTATAACATCTCAGCTTTCAGTTGATATTTGATCTACATTAAATTTCAGGTTTATTCTTCTCTGTTTCTGACCAATAACAGTTTGTCTTGGCCTTCCTCCTTTCCTGTCTGTACATACCAAAAATTCGTCTGATCTCCCTAACCTCTTCCTCCGGTCCTTCCTTCAGTCATACTTCTAACCAATTTCCTTTTTTTGGGTCATTTTTCTTTTAAAAAACCGACAACAGCTGCATTTGCCCGTTGAGTAAAATAAGTTCAAGTTTACTTATAATGATAATCCTTTATTTATGTTCATATAGCCCTTTAGATTTTTTAGTGTTTTGAAACTCATGGCTCTTTTTTATCTTCAAAGGGTGGATAGTATTATTCCTCTTTTAAGAATAAAGAAAATAGTACAGCTGCCATCAAGCTCCTTCATACCATTTCCTGTATTTCTCTTCCCATTTGGGCTATCATCTTGCCATTGTTCTGTTTATCCTAGTGCTACCAGTTCTTCAAGAAGCCCTGTCAAATGCTGCTTCCTCCATGAAGGTTTTTCCAGCTATTCTCTGTAAGTAGCATTCTTAGTTCTTCTGTGTTGGTCATATTTTCTCAATAAAATATTATATTAATTGAATTTAATCAAATATTTACTTGAAGAAAACCCAGCTCTTCTAAGCTTTTAATTTTAAATTCCCTTGCTTCTTCCATGAAGGGGTTTTTGGGCACTCTCTATAAGCTATTCTGATTGTCAAATTGGGGTTAGGAGTTGGGGACAAAGATTATATTAGGCTTTATTAGGTACTTGGATTAACTTTAGTCACTGAAGGCACGATACATCCATTGTACCTAAGGCAGTAACTCTTTAAAGAAACAATTGTGCCAGTAAAAAAGATGTCTACTTTTATATACACAGTATTCACAGTTTTAAAAATTGCATTTAAGCAGTTTCTTCAGTTTAAGTTCAAAAGTAGTGTTTTGACTTTTAGATATTCAGAATCTAAACCCACTAAGTAACTGGTAAGTTAACATTTCAGATCATTGTAATACCAGGTTTGACATAACAGTTTTATGTGTTTTATCAAAGTAATTTACCTCCAATACATTTTTTACCAGTAAGAAGTTAGGTACTTTTATTTCTATTATAAAGTAATGGAGTTTGAAATCCAGATATCATTTTATCCTAAAGCAATGCTGGGAAATAGTGGCGGTATCTGTCTTATTGTAGGAATTCTTGGCTTTTAGACTTGGCAACAATCCTGAGGAGGCCCTGCTTGCCTTGGGAGCAAGGGGAGAAGTTTTGGAAATGTGCAGTATTTAGTAAAAGGTAATGAAGCAGAAGGTTCAGCTCATCTGGAGATGAAAATAAACCATCTCCTAGTAGTTTGACAGAAAGAAAAGGAGTTGGCTTTAAAAATGAGTCCATCCTCTGCTTTGTTTTAAGCTAGTTGTATTCCAAAGATATACGTAAAGAGAACAATTTTTTTTGACAAGTTGAAGAAGGGCAGCTTTCCTTTTAGAAAACAGCACATGTGAAGCCCTTCATGGTGTTGGTATTTCCGCCTCTACTTTTATCATCCTAGCGGGTGTAATTAGAAATTAATCCTAGGAGAAACTTTTTGCTTAATTTTGTGTTGATTGTCTCTTAGTTAAATTGTAAAGCACTGTGCTTCATAAGCCAAGAAATATATGTGTAGTGAGTACAATTCCACTCTTTACATCATTGTTTTAGAGTTCCTTCAAGTTCAGTATACAACCTGATGGATTACATGCAGAGCATGATAAAGTTGATTGAGCAGCATGCCAGGACCTGAAAGCTCGTATTTTCACCTTGATTCATCGAAATTAGGTAGACCACAATTTAAGTGACTTCAATCAAATCATGATGAAATGTTAAAATTGCTATCTTGGACATATTTAATAACAGTAAAACATTGCCCATTCTCACTTTTACACAGTCATTCATGGCATTTTGTTACAGATTTAAAAAAAAAATTTAGAGACTCATCAACTCAATAAAAAAAATTCTTTTAGTTTATAAAGGAAATATCCCAAGAACATGAAAATGAAAATAATGGAGTATGGCTTATTAAAAATTAATTTGAAAAGGCAATTGATTTAAGAATGACATAATCCAGATGAGAGAGCTCTTTTTAAAGAAAACCTGAATATTTCCATTTAACATTGTAGACTATAATGTTATTTGGATTATGAATGGCCTATACATACACGCACACACACAGAGGAATGATTTAACTAGATTTTACTAGAAGAGGTAGATTTAATTAGAAGAGTTAGCGTCTGAAGGAGTAATAGGAATATTTGAGAAACGGATAACATTTGTGAAACTCCCTCTGCTGAGCTGTCATCTTTGTCTCCTTTGTTTTAGAAAATTTCTTTCACACAGGAGGTGTGAATGATAGAAGGTGCTCAACAGATGTTCATTTCCTTTTTCCTCCTTTTTCCCGCCTTTCAGCCCCAACAGTGGCCTGCGCTTGTGCACTTCATCGGGGCTCTCTGGTCTCTTTTCTCGGGGAGGCCCAGGATTGAAGGCCTCCAACTACAGTATGCAGCCTGATCCCTACTTCTGCTTTCTTCCTTTATTCCCAGAGTTTGTCTCCACAGGTTTCTCTCCGTAACTGGTTGTGGTTCTTGAGTTCGTGTGGCAAAGACTTTAGAAGGGCAGGCACAAAGTAAGGGCTGTCCTAGCTGCCATCATCACTGCCGCCAGTGGAGAGCACTCTGGATCTCTTGTGGCTTCCTAGAAACAAGGACCCCTCTCCACTGTCTGCTTCAAAGGAGCCTCCTCTCTGATAAGATGTTCACCCACGCCTAGCCCTGTGGCTGGCATCTGCTTAGGAAAGGAGGAGACAAGGGCCAGCTCAAGCTGGAGGCCAGCGTTATTCTAACAATTCTGGTTTCTGAACTGCAAATCTAAGTTCTGTCACTGAGTTCATTGGTCTGGGCTTATTTTAAAGACCCATAACGTAGATTTACTAAGTATGGGAACTGATACTACTTATTTTCAGGTTTAGTAATAGCATTAACTACTCTGTGGAGTTTTCTTAGGGAGTTATAGTTTCCTTATCTTTTGCAACATAGCAATAGGTTTCTACCTGTAGATGTTACAGTCTCATTTGTATGGTAATGCATTTAACTTTTTTGTGATATTTACTAAGAGCAAGGCATTAGAAAATTTTTTCAGGTTATGATAGCAAATAAAGTAAAAGCTAACGTTTATTGTGCTAGACTCTGTTTTGGGTGCTTTGTATGGGTTCACTCATTTCATTCTCTTAATAGTTGTAGTAGTGAAGTGCTATTTTTCTACATTTGAGAGACGTGAGCTACAGAGAGATTATAATACACTCAAGGTGAACCATGGAGCCAGGATGCAAAGCTGAGAAGTGAGGCTCTGGAGCCTGAGTTTGTGATCATTATAATTGGTAGCAGCCTTCATTATTTTTCTTACTTGAAATATTTTAATCCATATTTTTAGAGTAGAACCATATATTGGCTTTCCGATGGTCTGTGTGACACTCTCAATTATTTCCTTTGTTAATGGCATTTAAAAGAGTATTACGTTTTACAGACATATGCATACATACACCCACATGTATTTACTTAGCTTACAACTTCAAGTAGCTTCCGTGTTTCAGAGACTAACATTGGAGGATTGTTAGCAAAATGTGATGCCTTTTCTTGAGGTGTCATTGCATTTCCCGTTATTGAAGCTTATTTTTATCTCAGTCTGAAATTAAAGAAGCCTACCTGTTTGTCATGAGTTAAATGCATGGTTTCCTTCTTTTTATATCTGATAGATACCAAAGGCAGGATATGTTTTAATTTGTGGACACTGGGACCATTTCAACAATTTTGAATACTTGGAAATATGAATTGCTAGGTCAAACTTTCTGCCTTTTTCTAGGAGTCTGAAATGGGATAATTCAAACTGAGGAAGGAATCAGTATAGTTTCTACACGCTCTGCCAAAACCTACCCACAAGAGTCCTCAACACTGAGCCAAAAGTGATTTTTTTTTCCATCTCAGACATAATTATCATTTCATAGCTTCAGAAAAATGTGGAGATGAACGAAAAACAATAATTAAAAAGAAACTACAATTAAATGACCGTCTACCATGTATTTGCTATGTTTACTATGTGCCTAACATATGTCTGGCCTAAACACCTCGTTTTACAGATGAGATGAGAAAACTGAGCCTCACAGAGGTTAAGTGATTTGATCAAGGTCATTTAGCCAATGGCTGGCCAAGATATGTCTAGACTCTTTATCTCACCACCTAATGTGGTTTTGAAGGACTCCCCAAAGGAATCTCAAATATTTCTGCAGAACGCTGTTAATGGAATCTTATTTGTTACAGACCCTTAGTACTTTAGTTAGTAAAGATATTTGCATTCATATCCTGGGTATTGTCAACAGCTCTTATTGATCATCTTCAGAAATACATATGAAAGGGCTGTTAGGAGAGTTGGTGGGTTTAAAAATTCTCTCTAATTTTCTGTCCAAAAGAGACACATTTGTAATACCTGACTTAGGAAGGCAAAGAATTGTTTGGGATGGGTAATTGCCAGCTTGACATTTGTTATTATGACTTTGTCATTTTTACCCTGTAGTTTATAAAATCTGCTATTGTATATTGCCCAAAGGCTTTGAAAAATCAATGGTTGCATTTTAAAGCATATAGAATAAAATAAATTAAATGCCACAATTCACATTGTATAATTTTTAAGACTTTGGGGAATCTGAGCATACCAAGGTCAGGCTATTCGTGGGGTATTTAGAATACTAGAAGATATTGCTTCCAGCTCATTGTACTTTCTATATATTTTGTGGTGTGAATTTTGCTACATAAATGTGCAAATGAGAGTATATTAAGCGAATATATACAGATAGAAGATTTTTGAAATTTAATGCGCTGAGGTAGTGTCACCAGCCTTTAAGGGTCTTGACTTATGAGAGGCCTGTAGACATCTCTTGTTCTGTCATCTCATGGAAATATAGAAAAGAGAATGAAGAATAGGGAGGAGCTATGTTTGTATGAGTTGAAAGATTTGTAGGTGCTCCAGATGCTTATGAAGTCTCAACCATGAAATTAAGTTGTTTTTTTTTACATGCCTTTATAATATAGCCAACATTCTTCTTCATGAAGGTAAAATAGAACTTACTGACATATTCTTCTGGAGTTTGTCTCACTAAATAAAAATGTTTGAAATAATTTAAGACGGAAACAACTTAAAATATACTTCTTATATTTAAACAGTGATTTCCCACTGACTGGATTATAACCACCCTAGACTAGATTATAGATTTCCCGTGGACAAACCCTGCATGTATAATTCGTTCTGCTGCCACAAAACACTGAACCTAGTGTTGGACCCACACGCAGGAGTGCTTATGACCCATCCTGAGATGAAGTGAGCAAACTTGTGTTCTGTGGTTCTGGGTGACTCTGTGCCTGAGTGATCTGGAGCCAGTCATTCTTGCTCATATCTTTGATAGCTGTGAAGAATTTGACGTTTACTTATCCCTTCAACAAGTTGCTTTTACTCCTACTGTGTGCCAGAGGATAGCAGAAGAAGTTAAAAACATGACCATTATACTCTTCTTGATGGTTCTTTTCTCCAGCTGCTAAGTTTTAGGCTGCCTTGGGATAAGAGACTTGCCCAAAGAGATGTGTGTCTTATGTGAACTTGTCCCAGGTGACCTTTGTAAATCTAGCCCCTTCTCTTGCCTGACCCTGGGACAAGGACGCCTGGCCCCAGGACTGCATGCCAGCCACGAGGCAATCTGAGTGTTCAGATCTGCTTGCCTTAACTGGTTCTTTCCTTTTTTTAATGCAGTCCTTTTTTCCCCAACTTTATTGACTTATAATTGGCAAGTAAAATTTTAAAATATTTAAAGTGTTCAATGTGGTGATTTGATTACATATACATTGTGAAAAGATTCCCTCCATTGAACTAACACATTCATCACCTAATGTACTTGTGTGTGTGTGTTGTGTATAATATATATCACTCTTTCTTTATTCATTCATCTACCAAGGGACATTTATGTTGTTTCTATACCTTGGCTATCATGAATAATTCTGTCATGAACATGAGAGTACAGGTATCTCTTTGAGATAATGGTTTTATTTCCTTTAGATATATACCCAGAAGTGGGATTGCTGGATCATATGGTAGTTTCTATTTTTAATTTCTTGAGGAGCCTCAAGGTCTTCAGTTCATTTTGAGTTGATTAGTATGTGGTGTAAGATAGGTTTCATTCTTTTGTATTTGGCTATCCAGTTTTTCCATCACCTTTATTGAAGAGACTCTCCTTTCCCCATTGTATACTCTTGGTTCCTTTGTTGAAAATTAATTTGCCTATATATGCATGAGTTTATTTATAGACTTTCAATTTATCTTTATATCTGTTTTTATGCCAACACCATACTGTTTTGATTACTATAGATTTTTAATATAGTTTGAAATCAGGAAGTGTGATGCTTTCAGCTTCATTCTTCTTTCACAAGGTTGTTTTGGCTATTCCAGATATTTTGTGGTTCCACAGAAATTTTAGAATTTTTTTTTCTAGTTCTGTGAAAAATGTCTTTGGAATTTTGATAGGGATTGCACTGAATATGTAGAGCACTTTGGGTAGTTGGGGCATTTAAGCTATATTCTTTCAGTTCATAAGCATGGAATATCTTTCATGTTGTCTTCAGTTTCTTTTATCAGCGTTATAGTTTTCAGTGTACAAATCTTTTACCTCCTTGGTTAAATTTACTCCTAAGTATTTTATTCTTTCTTAATGCTATTGAAAATGGGATTGTTTTCTTCATTTTTCTTTCTAATAGTTCATTATTAGTATATAGAAACAACTGATTTTTGTACATTGATTTTTGTTATTAGTTTTAGTGGGTTTTGGTGGTATCTTTAGGCTTTTCTACATACAATATTATGTGATTAGCAAATGGAGATAATTTTACTTCTTCCTTTTCAATTTGGATTGTTTTTATTTCTCACCTAATTGCTCTGGCTAGGACCTTCAGTATTATGTTGAATGAAAGTGGTAAGAGTGAGCATCCTTGTCTTGTTCCTGATCTTAGAGGAAAAGCTTTCAGCTTTTCACTATTGTATGATGTAAGCTGAGGTTTATCATATATGGTCTTTATTATGTTGAGGTACATTCCCTCTGTACCCACTTTGTTGACAGTTTTTATAATGAAAGGAAGCTGAATTTTGTCAGATGCTTTTTCTGCATCTATTGACATGATCATATGACTTTATCCTTTCTTTTGCTAATGTGGTATATCACATTGATTGATCTGTGGATGTTGAACCACTCTTTTGTCACTAGAATAAATCCCATTTGATTGTGGTGTATGATCTTTTTCATATACTTTTGGATTCAGTTTGCTAATATTTTGTTAAAGATTTTTGCGTTCTCTTAATAGACACAGCCCTGCATGATCTCTTCCTTGGGTGGGACTCTGACTCCTTCCTTTTTATACTTATGAGATTCTATCTCTAGGCACATTATTTTATAAATAAAAGTAATTATATGGTAAGACATATAAAATTATCAAGACTTTGAGGTGGGAGGAACCTTTATTTTTATGGTTGCTTATTATGGTTCATGTTGTCTTCATTGCTGCATAATTGGCCTTGTCTTGGATGTTTTCTTGTCATGGATTTCTGTTTCTCCTTTATCCTATTTTTTTAAATCTTAAAACATTACCTGTCTTTTATTGATCTACAGATTGCTTCAGCTTAGTTCATCAGGATTTTATCAGTCAGTTATGATAGGTCTGTAATTTTAATGGGGCACTATGGGAAGGCTCTCAAAATATATTTGAAGTAGTCTCTACCCTTGAGGAGTTCAGGAACTTGGAGAAGAGTTTTCTCTTTTTTCTAAGATGTCAGTATACATTATGGGTACCAGAAAATTGAAAGGTCATTTGCGTGTGTTTAAGCCAAAGAAGAACAGAAGAATGTTGATATTCCATATTGGAATATTTAGTATTTCTCTATGTCTTTACTCTCCTTATCTCTCTATCAGAGAGAGAGAAGAGGAAGTAAGTCATTGAAAGAGCTTTGCCCCTGTAATTTACATCTTCTGCGCCTGATGTCATTATCGATGCCCTTAAAGTGAAAGGGCATGACAGACTAATACTTTCTTAAAGTACTGGTGGTAAACCTGGGATCTATTCCATCCCTCATCTAATTATTCCCCTGATTTCCAGGCAAGGTCTGGAGATGCCTAGTAGGACCTTGACGTGTAAACCCCTAGGAAATAGTGACTGATTTTATCAAAATGTTCTATCATAAAGTGCATTGAGAAATTTCAGAATAAAAATTGCTAAAATCTGTTGATTGCTTACTTGATGTCGGCTTTAATGTATTAAAGTTCAGTCCACACAAAAACCTTCCTGATTGGTATCTTATTATTTTCCTCATTTTACAGATGAGGAGGAAACAGAAGCATAGACAGGTTATATATCTTTCCGAAGACCCAAATCTAATAAGTTTCAGAGCTGGAATTTGAACTCAGTCCAGATGGATCTTGAACCCACACTCTGAACCACCGTGCTCCTTTGAAGGTACACTAAACATTTAGATACACAGATACATAAGTAGGTGACTTGACTCTGAAGAGTTAAAAATTTTTGACCAATATCAGCAGTTTTAAGTTCCTGACTCAGATGATTATTTAGGAAAACTGTGAGAAAATGCAAAAAAATATTTGAAGTTTGGAGTAGATTAAGGCAAAGTAGGTGCTAGCCTATGAGCATGACTTAAGAATGGTCTCTGATGCACAAATGAATTGCCTCCAGTGCCAAAAAGCTTTATTCATATTTTCACGTCTTTATCTTAAGGTATTAAATACCTGTTAAAATGCAGAATACCCTCATCGATGGGGAAATATGAACTATCATTCATTTGAGCAACAACTTACAGAACTACACGAGTTACAAAGCGGCAGGGATTTTAGGAGGTGTCTTTGGTCTGGTTTTCTTGAAGCAGAGCCTGAGATGGGATTTTTGTGCAAGTGAGGTAGGGAGAGGGTGCTTTCAGGTGAACCTGTGAAGGGAGTGAGGGAACCTCAGGACAGGATAGGGAAGGACAGATTCATTGTGTTCCTCTGGGGAGATCTGGAAGAAGAAATCTCCATGGAATTGAGGAAAGGGGCTGACCTTTTGTACCCCAGGTAAGTCAGTCATTGACTTGTCTCCATATCTCCCTTCCACCCTCAACCACCAAGTGTAACCTCTTAGGCATTTGCAGAGATTTGACTCCCAGTGGCTGAGAATAATTCTCTGGAGAAGATTATAGCTATGAACAATTGGCATCCATACTCCTGACAGTTGGGGAATGAGCGAGTGATCCTATAAAGAAAAAGGGTGGTGGAGGGGCCTGCCAGCACCATCGACCACAAAAGACTTGGACAAAATGTTCTAAGCGAACAGAGAAGACAAAGGTTACTTCTACCTGATGGTGATGGAACTTTTAGTCATTAACAACATAGTATGAATAAGGCACTCAAGAGTTAAGTTTAATAGAGTGGGGGTGTGTGTGTGTGTGTGTGTGACAGAGAGACAAAGACAGAGAGAGATCATTAAATGAATTTAAAAAAAGCAGGGGAGATGGACTGGGATTATCTACTTTAAAAATGTGTTCTGGTATTTAAAAAGCTTAATTGTATAGATACTTCTAATCATTTACAGGAAAAGTCACATTGATTGAAGGCTAGATTAGTTACATGTTTTCCCCCAGAAGACCATAATTGAAAGACAGCTTTGTAATATTTTTGTTGTTGTTTAAATAATAACTTTGTGGCCTTAGCCTATTAAGCACACGTCACAGCCATGGATTATCATTTGACAGGCTGTCATGTAACAGACCTTGTCCTGTCTGCACACACGTCAGGTCAGCCAGTTTGAGAGGCGCACACCTTCCTGGAGGGCATGGCAGGTAGGGATAGAGATCATTGGAAATATAACCTGGGAAGCTTTCCAATAGCCTTGTAGATAACATGCCTAGGAAAGGATAATCTTTCTACCAGCGCTCTTAAATGTGAGTTTTGGAGTACAAATATTTATTGAAAAGTACCTGATTTAAAAAATTCGTTTTGCTAGCTCTACCACCTGGTTGCACATGTACCAGAGCAGTATTAGCCTAATTAAATTAGCACTTTCCTATCTCACCTTCCTCTGTTCTAGCGTGTACTGTAACTAATATATACATTTTGGTGTACAGTATTTTTGACAAGATATTTATAAAATTAAATTAGTAATATTTCTTTTAATTTAACCTAAAATAAAGGATGAGCCCCTTAATGATCCTTAATGATTTTTCAAAGTGAAAATAGGGGGAAAAAAAACCTCACAAAAAAAGTAAGGATCAAGCTGACTGTTATTACTGTGGTAATGTTCTGTTTTTTCTTTCTCCCAAAACATGGATACATTAAGTGACTGTAAATTTTCAACAACAGTGAATAAGGTGATGAAAATCAAGGTGAGACCTTCAAGCACTCATCAAATTCCAGGCTTGGGGCCAGCCTCCTTGTGTAGCACTTGTATTCTGTTTTCTCCCACCAGAAATCATGTCTTCCCATTCTGTTTTGCTTAGCATCTGAGGCAAATCAGGACTTGAGTCATACATATCATTTTTTATTATGATAATATTCAGGAGTTCTTCCTTAGACTCAGTTGCTTTGCATTTTTTCTACAAAGAGCACCAACGTATTGACCATAATACCTATAATTATGGCAGTGGGATGTTTATAACCTTTGTCTCAACTGCTTGGTTTGGCTAGAGCTTTTGTCTTTGAACCAGAATAACAATCTTACGTATCTTGTAGAAGGACCAGATAAGAAATGAAAGTGAACTACATTTAATTCTTACAAGTGTTTTGTTTCCTCAAATAAAGCATCACTGGAATTCTGGCAGATATGACATTGCAGGTAGTAACAATCTTCATCCAAGGCAATTACTTTTGGAGAGGAAAAAATAACTCTCCCAAAAGATAGTGATAACTGAAAATTTTGTGGAAAAAAATCTGAAATCTTTCTACAACTTTATAAATTTGGAGTATTTCAATTAAACTATCATCTTGACTCTAATTTCTCCTGTTACTATGAGCCAATATTTCTCCTTTACACTCCAGTTTCTCCCCAGTTAAATCACTTGTTATATTCTTACAGTCACTGTGGCCACTTGCTGTTCTCCCATCCTTGGTGCTGGGCTCTGGTAGTCTCTGTTCATGCTGTTGACTCTCTGAACACTGACTCCACTGGGTGCTCTATACAGCACACTCCTGGACTCCGGCGGGGGGGGGGGGGGGGGGGGGGGCGGCGGCATTTGACCCTGAGAATCGTCCGAGCGTCCTCCTTCCCCAGCTTCTCCAGTCTCTCTCTTCCATTGGTTTCTGGCTGAATTCTCTTTCCTTTTACGTCTCCATCTCTTTTTTTCCTTGTGTGGGTCCTGGATTCATCCTCAGCCAGCCTGCCTTGAATGGAAGCCTCTCCCAGACTGGTTCCTTGGGGCTCTTCTGTTCTCCTTTTACACAGTACAGGAGTTAAAAGCTTTAGAACCAGAAATGAACAAACAACAAAAAACCCCCCTCAGAACCCTAGGTTTGAATCCTAAGCCTGCTACCTACCAGCTCCATGACTTGGAGGAAGTTATTTACATTTTCAGAGGGTCTATTTTCTTGTTCATAAATTAAAAGTTATAATACTTCCATCCTGAACAATAATCTGTAGATACATGTGATTTTTTAAAGAGTTATTCACATAATGCTGGCCTGTAGACTAAACTCATAAAAATGCTAATTTTTGCTGTTGTCTCTGCATAGTTATGGACCATCTGTGGTCCCTGGGCTGTGAGCTCATCAAGGCAGGGATACTTGTTTTCCTTTATCTCAGCACCACAATAAGTGCATGGCACATAGTAAGTCCTCACTAAATGGTTGCTGAATGAATGAATATCCAAAGCAAAAACTTTCACTGAAATAGTGATTCCAAAATTTAATTGGCCTTGGTGATTTCTCATCTAAACTCTAGATCTCTCCTTCCAGGCTCTTACTCTGTATCTCTCTGGGCACATCTAGGTGAGTATGTCCATGAGCATGCTCTTTTCCCCAACCTGACTTCCTGCCCCTGTGGTGCCAACCACGAGCTGGATGCTATCCTAATATCCCCTTCTCCCTGGCCTCCCATGTCTAGCTGGTTCCCGAATCCTAATTATCATTGCAGTGTACTCCCTGCCCTCTATTTCCACAGACAGCCTGAGTTCAGACCTATCCCTTCTCATTTGCATTATTACGCTAGCTTTATAACTAGCCTCTTTCTTTTAGTTTTGTCTTAAAGCATTATCTGTGTTATTCCTAGAGCAAGCTTTATGAAACTCGGAATCATCCAAGTAGTACAAAGGAAATAACTGAAACCTCCACAGATTGCAGGAATTGCTTCTCTCAGTTAGCCTGAGGCCCAGTTTAGAGTTCAGGCAGGGTCTAGAATTTAGGCTTCCTATTTCAAACACTGAAGCATCTTCCGTTTGACCGTTTAACCAGAATGCCTCCCCATTAGGATATACATACCAGGAATCTAGCAACTTTTTTTTTTAAAGGGCTGCATTTTTATGTGAGAAAAGTTCCAGGCTCCTTTTTGTTATATGAGTTGAAGAAACTGAAACACTGCAGAAAATTTAAGTCACAGAAGCAAAACAGTGGCAGCGCCTGCGTGAGTTCCCAGATCTGAATCATGAGTTTGCTTCTTTTCTCTTGACCCTCGCTGCTTCTCTGAATTTACAAATGCGCATGTGAGAAAAAATGCTTCTCTCTCAAAATCCAGGGGTAAGAGTGAAAATAAGAATCCAGATAATAAAGTGTAGCTACAAAAGGGAGCCCACTTAGTTTGGAAAAACCATTACTGTATCAAAATGATGTATCTGCAAGTGACTTGCACGAACATATTTTATGAGCCTGCCAGCATGTTTTTTGTGGTTCCCTGCAGCATATATTGCTCTTTTATTACTCGTTAGCCACTTAAAATCCAGCCCAATTTTAACAGTACTAAAAGAGCAAGAAAATTTATTTTAAAGAAAAAGGCTACATTCTTCTAAACCGGAGTCATAATATTAATACTTAAAATGCATAGCAACATGCTGGGAAAATGGGATAGTTATTTAGATATATTATAAAATGTAGCCCACCACTTTGATGTGATTCACTACTATTTCACCAAACCAATTTAACAGTATCCTGTAGAGAGGGAACAGTGCAATTAAAATTAGTAACAGAGATTTTCACATGCATGGACCTAAATCAGGGTAGGTTGATAATGAATTAGGTAATTTTGCTTCCTTGTGAAGTCAAATCCGTGATAGATATATCCAGGATAGATTCATGTTTAAAAGGCCTGTCTACACACAGCATTCTGACTCGATTGACAGTATTCCCAGTTGTTTTCTGCCTTTCCTTCTTTGTTTTTTTTTTTCCCCTGTTTGCCTTTGATGGGAGAATGTAAGTATGCAGTCACAATAAATTAATATAATTTGATTATTTGATCAACTGGTCTTGTTTCAGTAAAAGCCAAATCCTTGAAAAATATAATTTCCCAAGTCTAATTTGTAAGAAATCAAAGCCACAAACTACACGCGAATCTTCATGTAGATACTCTCTAACTTTTCAGTAGCAGAACACACAATAAGTTGGTCTCATCTTTGAGTAGTTTCATATGAAGACACCAGAGGTGCCCACATTGGCCTCACCCCAGTGATTCCCGGGTGTGGATGCTTGCAGTTCATGCTTCCCATCCTGAGGTGGACTGTGCCGGCGGCAGGGTGCAGTGTGCAGGCACTCTGTGCTGGTGAGTGTGTTGGCACTAGACCTCGTTTATGTTCATCATTTCTACCTTGAAAGTAGGCTTCATTTGCTCTGAGGAATTTGGTAAAGAGCTGTGGATGTACTGTTCCTATGACTTGGAAAAAGTGTTAAACGTACGCATCAGGGCTGGAAGTGACTTGGTCTTGTCTTCAGTCACCAAGGCTATCTGCAAGGTTTATGTGCTGTGTGCTACATACCGCACCTGAACGGGTGACCTTTTGCCATGTCAGAAGTAACTGTAAAACCAAATATTTCAGTTCCCTGCTCTAAACAATAAGAACACTGCTCCAAGTTTAAAGAAGTAATATGGCTTATTGGAAAACTCACAGATTTCTCAGATTAAAAAGTCATAGATTCTAGGATGAATCTCAGCTTCACTGTTTACTAACTCTGAGATCCTAGACAAGTTATTTATTTTTCTGAGTTTTATGTAGTTCCTTCATCTGTAAAATGAACATGATAGTGGTAATTAATTTCACAGGATTATTGTGAGGATCAGAGATAATGAACATGAAGTACTTGGCATATAGAAGGCACTTTATAAATTATTATAAACAGAAATTATGATGATTATTTTCTCATGCCTTAAGATAAATGACAAGATGATAGCAGAATGTCTGTAAACACATACATACTCTTCTCACAGAAAGTTTTGTTTGTTTCTTCTAAGGTAGAATTCTGGCTTTCTGAAAGAATGGTTGGTAGAAGGTAAGGAGCCCGTGTTTGTTTACTTACTCATCACTGGCTTTGGGAGTGCTTGCTCTGTGCCAGGTATTTGGAATGCAGGAGTGAACATAATGAAGCCATACCTCTGCCAAGCTTACATTTCTTGGTGAGAAAGTAGACAAATATATATATAACGCATGATGAATGCTACACTCCGCTACAGAGGAAACTCAAGCAGTGTAAGGGGGCAGGGAGTAACATGGGATGATATTTTAGATAGTGTGCCAAATATTTTTTCTTACAGAGAGATCCAGAAACTTGGAAATGTCAGCCATTAAAAAAAAAGACTTTTCTTTCTCTTGTATAGAACTACTTTATTCCCAGAGTATGTAATCAAGTGGGGAGGCAGGGTGGTCAAATGAGAGAGGCACGGATGTCGAAAAGTAGGGAGTCTTATTTCTAGTCGCACCTCTAGCACTGACTAGCTGGCTAACATAGGCAAGTCACTTTATCTGAGCTTCAGTTACTTTGTCAAAAGTATCAAGTATTAAGTGCCTACTGTGTGTCAGGTACTTGGAATATGGAAATGAACATAGCCAACAAATGCTATCAAGGAATTTACTTTTTTGGCAAGAGAAGGTAAATCAACAAATGCACATGTGGTATCGGTTGTAGGTGCTGTAATAAAAAATAAGGCAGGGTAAAGGAATAGGGCGTAACAGAGGATGACATTTTAGATGGTATTCTAAGTATTTAATGTCTCTCTGAGAGGTAACATTAAAGCAAGAACCTCAGTGGAGTGAGGGGCAAGTTATACAGATCCCTGGGAAGAGCCAGAGGCAACAGCATTGTAGAGCCCTCATGGGAGCAAGCTTGATGGGATCTAAGAAAGACAAGGAGGTTGGTGGTGCTGGGGTGAATTAGAAAGGGGTGGGTGGTAGGAGATGAGGTTGGAGCTGTAGCCAGAGCCAGACATAGGCTTTGAATTTTATCTTAGAGGGAAGGAGGCCACTAGAGGGTTTGAGATGGAGATAGACATGATTGGAATTTTAAAAATGATTACTCTAGTTGCTATGTAGAAAGTATACTATGTAGGGCCGAAGTGTACGCAAAGAGACTAGTTCAGGAGACTATTGACTGAAGAGGTCCAGGTGAGAGAGAAGGGGGACCTAGACTATGTTGTGGTGGAGGATGTGAGAAGTGATCAGCTTGAGGATATATTTTGAAGGTTAATTTCAGCATGATCTCATAATCTGTTGATGTGGATTTGAAAGAAAGGAGCCAAGCCTGGCTTGAAAAATTTTGCCTGAGCTGCTATTAAATGGTGGTTATGCACACACACACACACACACACACACACACACACACACACAAAAGTAGAAGAAGAAGAAAGAAAAAAGAAAGAAAAAAAAAGAAAAAGAAAGAACGAAAGAAAAAGGAGTTCCTGGGTAATGCATAGGTTTGAAGTGGGGGAGGATGCCGAGTTCAGTTTTGCACAAATTAAGGAGTTGTCACGCCAGGGCAGTTGCATGTGCATTTGTTATGAGTGTGTATCTGGTATTTACAGCCAGAGGGCTCAGTGAGGTTACCTAGCGATAAGTGTAGATAGAGAAGGAAGAATACCCACCAGTATTTACAGATCAAAATGAGATGAGGATCCCTCTCAAGGATTTGAGAAGACCCAGCTAAGGGACTTGGTGGGAAAATCAGGACATTGTAGAGTCCTGAAAGTCAAGTGAAAAAAAAAAAAGGTATATCTATAAAGATAAGAAAAAGCAAAAGAAAAAGAAAGAAGAATGATATGAAAGGTACAGAAAAAAATATGAAAAGCATGTTAAAGATATGAAAACCACTACTTGAACAATTCTTCTAAGCTCATCTTGATTTTACAATGTGGTGTAAATTAATGGTGTTCACTGACTTTCTAATTAAAGACTGCACATATCTCCAAAGCATGACTGCAAAAGGAGAGAGAACGGATTTGAAATTAAAGCATCTTACATTCAGTAATACTGAACTCAAATATATCACCACATTTTGAAGTAAATGCTTTTATGTTAAAACCTATAAAGAAGCTCTGTGTAAAAATTTAATGCAGGTGTGTATTCAATTTACATGAGCAGGAAGGACATGAAGATTTCGTCTTAAAGAACAGCATGATAATAGACATGAAAAGAATCACAGATATCATAGTTAAATGAGGTCAAACCTATGGACAAACTATGCTGTAAATATTTCCGAGTTAAAAAGCTTATTCCTAAGTAAAAGCATCAGTGCATCTCAAACTTCACCATTTATCAAAAACAACTGGAGAGTTTATTCAACATAGATTGCTGCTCCCCACACTCAGCATTGCTGATTCTGTAGATTTGGTTTTGGGCCAATAATTTGCATTTCTAACAAATTCCTAGGGTTTTTGATGCTAGTGGTCCCAGGGCCACATTTGAGGAATATATATATATATAACCTATGGCTCCTAGGGGTTGAGGTCCTCTTTGCTTTGTGTTTATTAAACAATAATAATAATGGTAGCGATGACATCATATTTATTTAGTAATGGACCAGGCACTGTGCTAATCATTTTGAAATCGTCATCTCATTTCACACTCAAAACAGCCCTGTGAGATAGAAGATATTTAATGTATATGAAAACGGAGGTTCAAAGGACTTGAATAACTTACCCAGAGTCGTCAGCTAATAACTGGTAATAAAACTTCTGTCTGCCAGCACAATACAATCTAGAGCCTTCCTCCTCAAACTGTGGCCTGGGTACCTGGGAGCTTGTTAGAAATGCAGAATCTCAGGTCCCTTCCCAGACCTCTTGAATCAGATGCTTTAATTTTAACAAGATCCTGAGGTGATTCATATGACATTGAAGTTTGAGAAACACAAGCGTAGAGGGCTTTTTAGCATGATTCTAAGCAGGTAGGCAATCAAGACAACAGTGGGTGGAAGGAAGAATTCAGAATTAGTAGTGACTGGGATTCTGGATGATGTGACATTGGAATACAAAGCATCCCACCCAGGGAATGAAAGAGTAGAGATGCTTCAAGTATCAAATTGAACCATATGAAGTTGCCAAATTTTAACTATTTTTGAACTCTGGAAACAGTGACCTAATAGAGTGAGGGACTCAAATTGAACTGCCTCTGAGACCCAAAGGTAGATTGCAAATGAGTAACGCCAGCTCATCTGCTTTATTGGGAATGGGTTAAAAACAAATGTCAGAGGCCCTGCAGCCCAACCCTGTGTGCGGCCAAACCTGTGTGCTGAATGGATAGGGGCTGCTCCCTTGTAGTTCTCGAGGGTGGCTTAGGGTCTCAGTCTACACGAAGGCTTCTCTCTGGGGAGCTTCAGTAGTGGTGGCACCTGATCTACAGTGGGTACCATAACCTTCTGTCCTAATTACCTGTGGTCAGTACTAGTTTTCTACCATTTATTCCAGTGTAATCCTCGAAAACTGTCTCTCAGTCTCAAAAATGTCTCACTTTGGGTAATGCGTTGTATGGTCACACAACTAATAAGAAAACTGGAAAAAAAGTTATGTTTGGAAAACTACAGCCTTAAAAGAATAGCACGATTGGGTATGGAATGTTTAAGACTTAAGCATAAATGATCTAAAATGAAAGAAAGGTGGTTTATCACAGCCTGTTTTAAGATTTTTTTAACAGCCATGCATTATAGTGGAAAGAGCACGTGATGAGCATCTGACCTGGGTCTTGAACATGGTTTTGCCATCCTGAGATTCTGGAAAAGTCAGTGAAATTCTCTTGAGTCTGTTTCCTGATCTATGAAATGCAAATGGTAATGTCTGCTTCTCTGACCCCAACGGCTTATGCTGTTGCTATATGCTATAATGAAGTATTTTGAAAACATTAAGGAACTGCACGTGATGTTACTACAGGGTCAATATCATGCTCTAAAGAAAGGAAAACTGAGGGAGAAAACAGGCAAATTTTAATCAGATACAAAATGGGCATTGCTAATGCCTTAAACTACAAACGGTAACTCTTAGTAACATAGCTAGTCCCTTTCTCCACGTGGGGGATAGTCACTCATTTTCAGTGAACTGTGTGGACGATAGTCTGCCATCAAAAATCACCTTAAGTGTGCCCCCCCATTAGCAATTCCAATCAATGGGAATTAACAAGAAGTAGACGTAACATACCAAAACTTAATATAAAACCATTATTCCTTATACATTCCAAATTATTTTTAAAACAAGATGTTGACGTTCATCTGTAACTGGATTTGTGCCTCTGATTAAGGAGATAAGAGTTCCTTTGATGTCTCTACTCTCCTGGTGGTCATGAAGCGGATATATTTCTTGTCTGGGGGTGTTTTGAAGACCGTTTGCGCTGTGGTCAGTGACTTCCTTTCTGTTTCTAGACTTGAGTACAGACTTTTTAAAGGAAAGATAGCAGACAAGGCAAAGACTAGCTCTTAGTACCTATCATGGGGCCTGGGGGTTGTAGGTTTCTTGGATTTCCTGCTGGCCTTAGGAAGTCTATGGACCCTCATAGTTAGAGTCTTTTGTGATAGATGCTTCTTTTTTGTTTGCCTCTTTTGACATAGTTCTGTGTAAACAGTTAAGTCATGCTGAGAACATTTTTTTTTCTCTTTGTCACAATTTTCCTGGTTTCTTTGTTACCCAGAATGGTTGCAAAACACATCATACTAAACTGATTAACTTAAATATGTTTCTAAAAGTTGTCCAGCTTTACTATTACGTGTATTTATCTAATACTGTGGTTTGACCACAGGTACTGTAATTTTACTTGTGTAAGATTTGACAGTTGAGGGATAGATGAGAGCAGAGTTAATTGTTGGAATCCATGCTTTGCGGATATAGTGACTCATTGGTCTACTTTTTTTTGCTAATGCTGCGTACCTCAGTCCTTTCTTTTCCATTGAAAGATAATGTTCTAAGCGTGTCAGTGTCCCAAATGCCCACATATTCCACAAAATAATGGCCAGGAAACACACTTGCCTTATGGAAACAATGGTACTGATACCAGTCCATTTGCTTGAATATATTAGAGTCCATAAAAAGCTTACTCACAATTTAAAAACTGACTTTCTCCTTATTTCTATCTCTTGGATTGTCATTGTTTGCTCCGTTATAAAGTGGCTTGTTGACACCAAATATTTTAATAATTTGCTTCCAAGTCTTTGTGCCTATGCCTTTGAGAGGCTGGTGTAGTAATTAAACTGTCTTTTAGCTGAAATGCTTGCAAAGCGTCCAGTTCTGTGCCTGGCAGCTGGTGATGCATTATAGAGACATTGAGCTAATCGATTAAAACCGCAGAGGCATGGGAGTTGTCTGACAGCACTGTACTAGGATGAAATTAGTTGGAATTGCATGGTGAAATTAAGGGGAAGGCAGCTGATTGCAGCCCTTCTGGGAGAGTCCTGGGTGAGAGGGACGCTGTGCGTTGATCCCTGTGTAATTAGGACAGCCATGTTTTAACAGTATTTCTAAAGTATTAAAATGGACTGGATAAATCAGCAGGGCTGCTTCCAGTGAACTTGGCATCCATTCACTGTGACTGAAATAACATGAAATTTTTCGGCTGCTAGAGAATGTGAAATCGGACTAATTGTCTTTTAACTCGTCTGCTCGACTGCTAGCCCGGAGCGAGACTGAAAAGGGGATAGGCTGGTGGGACTGAGGCTGGGGGATGGGAAACTTAGATTCATGACTGTTATTTCAGCCCATCTGAATGGATAACATCGTCACATATTCAGACAGCATGGATTTGTACTCTCTCATCATTCAGATCCTTTCCTAAATATTTAAAAATCCATTTTAAAGTGGGATGCTTTGATAGAGAATACAGACATCTAACTCCTTGACTTGTAATTACTGCTCATTTCATTCTTGAGGTTCCCCTAGAATGGGGGGGGGGTGTAGGAACTTGTAAATCTCCCATCAGCTGGCCACGTGTGACTCTGTCCCATGGTCTATTCTGAGTAGAGCACAGGATGCAGACAAGGGACATTGATGCATATTTCCTGATTCTTTGTGTCAAATAAAGGCTTGGTCTGTCATGACTAAGTGTTATGACTGGTCCAGCATTCACACTTTACATGTGATTACGTGAACACAGAGCTGTGTCACCTGGGCCCAAGATGACTGTTCTGGTGTTCATCATGGTGAATTGCTAACAGCAGGTAGTATTACTGGGTTTAGTTTTGCACCTTCTGTAGATCCATAAATAAAAGTAGAATTTCTGTGATTCAGACATTGTTAACAGTCAGAGCACTTGGATTATCCTTCTTCTTTTTAACATTACTAGGTCACTCAAACCCACTGAAGTGTTCCCTGATATTATCAGTTGATGTTCTGGAAGGTAGAGTGTGCGTGTGCACACACGCACGCGTGCACACACAACATTCCAGGAATTCTCAAAGAGGTGTAGGAATCATCTAACCAAACGTTCTTTCCTTCATGAAAGCATATTTACTTATCACCATCAATCCTCTAGAGATGACTGTTTACAATCTATCAGAAAGCCTCATACTAGACTGTATGGTTTTGATCCACTAGAAAATTTCTTGGGTTAAATTGTGTTGTGGCATCAGACTTAATATTAAGGGGTTTCAGACAAAAGAATTAGAAAGGAAAAAACACTAATTGTTGTGCTGACTGCAAGACAGTTGTGGTTGTCATACATCGGATTTCTTTTCTCTCAGGACCCAAGGGGAAAGGTTTCTCTCTGGTCCGTTGAGGGACTAATTATGCTTCTCTTTGAGCAACTAATGGGTCTGTATGTTAGGATCCTGTAAACAGTGGGAAGGTCAGTTGTGATCTCCCTCTGTCAAGGTCAGAGGACTTCATGGCGTGTTCTTTGCTATTTCATTCTTCTCTTATCTTCCTCTTAATTCCCCATCCCTTTTTTTTTTCATAGTTGTTATTTTTTGTTCATTTATTTTATCTTGCAGTCTATTTGCATCTTTGTAAAACCTTTAAATCTTTTTTAGTAAAGTATGACATTAAAAATAAGATAAGTCTCATACATGTTTCTCCCATCCCAAAGTGCATACGGCAAATACTGGAAGGAAAAACGGTGCAATATTAGGCTCATGGGCACTTAATGCTGTCTCCAGGATTCCTCATGTGCCCTCCTATTTGGCTGTATTTTTGACTTAAAAGATGTTGTTTAATCATAGAGACAGTGTTCAAATTTTTAAAAAGATTTTTAATTGTATATAATTTCTGTGAATTCCAGAATTATAAATAATTTGTATGTAGAAGCAATCCCAGAAATACATTAGGCAGATGTGGATAGTGTATGCCAGTATGAAGAGGAAACTATAGATGTGGATTAAATATAATTATGGTACTAATGGAAATGGATAGCCTCTGTATATAGACCCTGGATTTGGAGATACCGATCCTCTATATTATATACAGTGTTTATTACCAGGACAATAATCAGATTTATGGCATAAGATTACTCATATATTACCTTAGAAATGATGTTTCTTTTATTCTGATAGAGAACTATTTCTTAAGCAAACAAATTCACGTTGAATAATATTTAACATTTATGAACACTTTGCATGTACCCGTCACTCATCTACACACTTCATGCCTATATATCATTTATAAATGATAGTACCATTTAACATTCTCAACATTCATCTGTTGTAGATATGAGCTCTTATTTTACAGATGAGGAAGCCAAGGCTTACATGGGTGAAGGAACCTACCCACAAGCACATAGCTAACAAAGGTCAGGTCTGATTGTTGAGGCCAGGTTATAACTACTGTGCTAGTGTGTGCTTTGGAAAGGGCCAAGGAGGTGGAAATATATGACTTTCTAAGTGTCCTTCCTGCACATTTCTTCTCCAGGATTAACTAAAGGAGCGCTCGTTCTCCATATGACTCCTAGCATAGCCATATGGAGAATGAAGACATTCTTTAAATAAAATACCCACTTTGCACTCAGAGCAACTTAAGAATCTGACTATGAGAAGTTGAGCTCAGATGGCATGAAGAATAAAAACCAGTGAATGGTTATTGGGGGACCATAGTCAGATGGTGGTCTCTCTCCATGATTCCACACCTCTTTACACATGGATGGGAAAGACGATCTTCCTAGTTACTGATCAAATGGGAATATTAGTGACCATTATTTGTTTTAAGAATTAAGGAATAATTTATTGTGAGTTTAAGATGACCTGAATAGTATATGGCATCCCCCTTAATTACTGAGTAAAATACATTCTTGTTCCGATTCATCTGGATCATCCTAACCCAGTGTCCCAGCCCTGGAAGGACAGATGGAGCCAAAAACCAACAACAGCGAAACAGGAATGCTGTTACCCTTTGTTCCATCTCAAACATAATCTAGTGGAAAGCGCTTGAATAGGTTTCATTCTCCTTCCTGGTTCCTGCCTAGCTATGGGGGAGCTGTGCCACTTCTCTCCTCCTCTAAGTCAGATTTGGGATCATCTTTAAGGTTTTAGACAGTAATTAGAATAACCTTTCCAGGACTTGGTATCAGATAAAGAACAGTATCCAGTCCTCACACTTCATCCTGCCTTCTTTGAACTGAGCCTCTTAGGATTGCTTTCAGACAGAAAAGAGAGGAAGGGATGGAAATTGATATTGTATATCTGTTGTTCCTCATTGATAACAGAACCTTTATTATAATAATCTCAAGCTGTTAGTGAATTTTATATAAAATAATGCATAATAGTAAAAATGAGGAGAAATGAGGACAGTTGCTCATCTTTGATATTGTGGACAAGATCCTTCATGATCAAGATACTGACTTTTTCTGCAGTTTCATCTCTTGCACAGCCCTGTAACACCCTGGCCCTACAGATCACCTCTCTGAGTGCCGGCATCTTTCCTTTTTTATCTTCAGACACTTGCACTTGTGGCACCTCTTGCCTGGATTGCTTCCCATCCCCCACCCCTGTTCCCTCCTCTTTAAAAGCCTAAATTTACATCACTTTTTAAAGACTCACAGTAGAATTCAAATGTTTATGTATAGCACTCCTTCCACCATCTCTTACCAGTTAAGGCTGAATTAGGTGCACACTACTATGAGCTCCTGTATCCCATCCCTTCCCTCCCCTCCCCTCCCCTCCCCTCCCCTCCCCATCCCATCCCATCCCATCCCATCCCATCCCATCCCATCCCATCCCATCCCATCCCATCCCATCCCATCCCATCCCATCCCATCCCATCCCATCCCATCCCATCCCACTCTGTCATAGCACCTGTAGCTCTGTTTTATGCAGTGTCTTCATTAGTTTGTCTCCCGTCCCCAGGGTGCTTATGCACTTGAAGGCAGGGATGATTATTCTTTTCTTCCCTGTTAAGCTTTTAGTGTCTGGCATAGACCTGGAACACAATCAGTGAGTTGAACTTCAAAGATCAGGTAGCTAGTTAAATGGCTATGCTAGGCTTGCGCCCAGCCTCCTAACTCCTGAGCTCTTACCATTACCCCTAGAGTTCCTATCTAGATCATTATATTTTCCAGTGTGTTACTTTGGTGTAATTACATATAATTTTACCTTATACTTGGTAGTATTTCTTTGGTTTAATTAAACCCCTTTTGGAAAGTTATGTACCTTTGTGTGGATAATGTTTTTACTCATTCATTTATTCATTCTGCCAAATATTTGCTGGATTTTGTGGCTATAGAGGTAATCAGTTGTTTTTAAAAGCTCTGTGAGACAGACAAGCAAGCTGGTAGTGTAGTGTAAGAACTATGTTGATGCCCCAAAATGCTTTATGGTATTAAAGGAATCTTCAGTTACCAAATGCTTGTGCTTATTCGACCAAGGTAGTTGTCTCCTTGTGGGGCCACAGAAAATTGGTGTGAATGACTGACTCTGCCCACCTCCTCCCTGTCAATTGTCCCATGCTATTACGACTAGTAATAGCACGGATGTGAAGGCCTCTCTTAGCACTTCATCATCTGAATTTGGCTTGGTTCTTACTTTTCTATTAGATGGTTTCTAAATACACTACTTTCTTACAACCTTCTCCACTATAGTCAGAGGACGGACTTGCTCTGAGAATGAGGTTTCTGAAATCGCTACTTTTCCCACTGTGAAGAAGATAGAAAAAGAAACAAAGGACTATCCTTTTGATACAGTGGAAATAGGATATTTCTCTATAGTGAAATAGCAGCCATGATTTCTTTAAAATCAGGTCCTAGAAGGGAGTTGAGCTATTTCCTGTGCAGAGAACAGTGGTTATCCCTGGAGTCATCCAGAAGATACATGGTTAGCAATGCTGGGAGAAAAAAATCTAATTTGCAGATAGAATATTTATCTTTAGATAACAGAAGCCTGGAATGCAATTTGTTTTACATATATATATATATATATATATAGGTTAAAAGAAATGAACTTTGCTGTTGTGGAGTTATTTGTGGGTAGAAAAAAAAGGCTATGTGAAAATGCTTTTGGAATAACCCTCTCTCTTAGAAATGTTGTGAAGCTTTCTGTGCTTTTCATTATATGGGCATCTTGCTGCAAGCTCATTTTGTTGTTAAACATGAAGTTTTACAATGTAGATGGCATGAAGAATTTTTTAATGGAGCAATTTAGAGCAGCTGCATGCTGCTCTGGAATTCCCAGGGATCAGTCGACAGACTTTTCTATGATTACAAATCCCACAGTGAGAGGAGGTGAGGCGTGCAGGCCCTGGGAAGGCAGGGATGGAGGCGACGGAGCAGGAAGAGAGAGACTGATAGGATGCACGGAGATGGACAGACCGCCTGGCTGACTCCACGGGTCTGGTTTTATGTACCCCATTCCCTCCATGTTTGCTTACCCTGTCCTTCAAGTTAACTTACCTCATTTGCTCCGTGTTCGCTCTCCCCATGGTCTCCTTGCTTGCTCACCCCGTTCCCTCCACCTGTGTGCCTCTCCTACTACTTGGCGCGAGTCTAGGACGCCCCTGCTCTATGCTTCGAGCCAGGACTCACCAGTATACCCTTACTCTGGCTTCCTCTACGCTTGAAGAAGTGTTTAGAATTAGCGCTCAAAAGGAATGTACTTGCTGGATAAGAAAATGGAGCTAAGAGAGATTGAAGACTAGTGCATGGTTGAAGAACTGGTTAATGGTAAAATAGATTAGAACACAGGGTTCCTCAATTTCTGTGCATCTATGTTCCACCAAATGGGGCATATTTTGTTTTGTTATTTTGTACTTGTCAATTTTTTGGTTTTATTTATGTTTTCAAGTAAATTTGTGTACACAGTTTTTTTTTTTTTTCCTTCTCTCAAAGGAAATAAAATTTTGTGAAGTGAGCAAGCATATCTTAGTAACAGTATGTACCATCTATTGATTACTTATTATGTGCTTGTGATTTTCCCAGTCATTTCCCACTATTCCTTGCAGACTCCTTCTGATAAAGGTTAGCCCAGAACAGGAAAGTGGTTTCGAGAGGATAGAGACCTGCACAGCTCGGCACAGGTGAAGTGGATAAGCCAGGTTTGCCTGGTTTGGAACTCCCAGCTCTTAATGACCACGCCAGAGTCTGAGCTCTGTGTTGGTACCCTGAGGAGCTGTCTCACCTGCTGTGGGTCTTGGACATTCTTGATACATCCTCTGTGTACTCTCGATGCTTGTTAACTAAGGACAGCCTTTCCTTGAGCATCTGTCTTTGCCAAGACATTTACCTTTAAGAGTCGACACAAAGCCATTTGTCATCTCATCCAGGTTATGTATGTTGTCTAGGATGGATCCGTTTGTTCAGAGATGGTTATGTGGAAATTATTAATATGGCAGTACTACTTTTAAATCTGTTTTACACATTTTGAGTTATTATTGAACCTGAGTCCAGAATGAACCAACCTGGGGAGTGTTTAACCATGTAATGCCAGCCAGCACAGTGCCTGGCACATGGAAGGCGATCAGTCAGTGGATGTTAACTGAACAGATGAAGTACAAGAATAATTTTATGAAATTAGGGCACCATTCATAGAGCATAACTATGTATTTCCCAGCCGTTGAAGGAGAGAAATAATGGTACACAATGACTTTTTATGCTGAAGATGCACCAAGTACTATGGCAAGTGCTTCACATAGATTATGGTACTTAATCCTTATCATCTGTTTCATGATTCCTGTTTTGCAGATGAGACAATGGGGTGCTAAAGCAGTTAAATTATTTCCCCAAAACTTATGCTTAGTGAGTTTTGGAGACAGGATGGAATACGGTGTCCTAACTCCAGAGCCTCTGCTTTGCTATTACGTATGAGTATGTGAGAATGTGTATGTATGTGAGAGACACATATAGTCATGTGTGTGTGTGTGTATATATAATAAATATTTATTATATATACACCTGTGTGTGTGTGTCTATATATATATATATATATATATATATATATATATAATTTCATGCCTGATCCAGCCCTGGCAAAATTATGACGATGACACCCTACCCTTTATGAAACCCAGCAAGGTGGCTTTAATGATCTTTGGTAAGCCAGCTCTCCATCGCTATACACTACCATGCTCTGGTCCTTTTTAGCCTGATTGTCTTTTCCATTAAGATGCTGTCATTCCCCAGGGCTCCTGTCTAACATCTGCCTGTCACAGACTTGAGTTTCCCAGTGGATGCAGTCTTTTGTAGTACTGGCCATCCTCTTAAGGGAAGTGGAGTTAGAGCCCTCTTTCCACAGCCTGGGAGCTGCGTGTTTTGTGGCTGATCCCATCAGGAAAGAAACTCTGTGTATGTGTACCTTTTTCATTCTAAAAACCTTGAATATATCTATCACAGCTTTTAAAATTGTCTGTGTTCATGTTACCTGCCAAGACTGGCCTCTGTTAGCCTGAGGGTCTATGTAATATTCACAGTTCAGGTTATCAGTGTAAAGCAAAACTCTAGAAAATAGACCCTGGAGGTACAAGCATGCTTTCTGTCCCAAGATTGTACTTCACTTGTCTGGGTCTGGAATGGAAATGGAGAGGAGAAATCCAAAGCAAGGGTTGCTACCCCTAGGAAACACAGCAAAGCCAGGGAGAGACCAGCTGAAAACAGGTAGAATCTTTAAGAAAGAGGTATTAAACATGTTTTTCTTTTGAGTGGACACTTTATGGGATTAATAGATTTATTAAGTTCAAATGCATGTATGAATAAATGGACGCATGTGTTTAATTCGAGCAGGCAATGGTGTGGGTGTTAACAAAATATGCCCCAGTGCATCTCAGCAGTTGCATTTTCTTTCTGCACATTGGATAATCAACTGGTTGTCCCTCCAGGAAATAAAAATAATAACAAAAGCCTTCCTGATGTACCATTCACATTGAAAAGATGAAAGTTTTAAAAAATTGCATGTTGAATTTTTTGTAGGTGGTTTGCTTTCTTCCATAGCTGGGTGCTCTGCTCTCAGAATTTGGTTGGTCACAGAGCTCAGAGACTTGTTTTGGTGGGAACCTAATGTTTCCACTCTGTGCAACAAAGAATACAACTCAGAAGCATCTGAGTAATCCTTTTGTGATGCAGTACTTTTAAACTGGTGGCATAAGGCTGCATAATTGTTACAGATTTCCGAAGAGATACAAAGAATTGAGTAAAGCAGATTCTTGATTGGAGGGGACTGTTTGGATCAAGTCCCACTTTTTAGGACCGTGTTTACAAGTCAGGTGGCAAGTGGAATCAATAAGTGGTGTCTGATTGTACCTCTTAGTATGTCCAGATTTTGTAATATGAATGGCTTTAATCTGCAAGGCGAATGGAAACTACCAATCTTGTGCCAGATTGAATTGTAGGTCCAAGTCACCCTGGAGGCAGAGGGGAAAGTGCAACCCCTCTGCTTAATTTACTAGGCAGTCTAGATTCTAGTTCCAAGATTTGAAAGTAGATCAACTTCTGTTTCAGTAACTGATGAGGATGCTGTAAGAGAGAAGCATTGCGGAGATAGGGTGATAAGGCAGATAGGTGCTTGTGCCTGCCTTTCTCTGTTGTGTTTTTAAAGGCCTCATATCTCCGCCTGGGCTTTGTGTAGGGGCGCCAGGCCTGAGGTGCATCTGTTTCCTCTGATGGTGATGCAGGCCAGGGCTCCATTAGGCAAGCAGTCTGTTCCTAACGCATTTAAAGTCTCAGAAAGCGAACGGTGATTTTATAACTGCAGCCTGGATTTATTTTCCTCCAGTTTCAGCCTCAAGACAAGGTTGAAAGAAATGAAATTTTAATAGAATGAGGTTAGGATGAAATTCCTAGTTAGTTAGAAATTAAATTAGCTAGAGATTTTGTTTATTGTGAAAGTCATACGAGATCTGCTGGTTTTATATTTTTGAGGTATTTCACTTTCTGTTCAGGTACAAGCTGTCAATCAAGGCTAATCAAACTGGCACAGTTAACATGATACATCATAAAATTTCACAAGAATGTCAACCTGTAATTCTGTCAATCTGGTTAAGGGAAATGGGCTAAAAACAATATTGTCATTTCGTAATAACACTCGGAAGGTGTTACAGAATAATGTTGCCATCATCTCCCTACCTGTGTGCCTGACTTCTACCAGCGGCAGCCCCTGCTGCTAACGCATGGCCAGGCGGTCAAAGCCTTTCGTAGCTCTTGATACTCATGAGATTTGGAGCAGGGCCACATAAGTGGAGGATGCCACCCCACAGCGTTTCTCCAGGCTGACCTCTTTGATGCATTTCCAAACAAACAAACAAAAAACCAAAAACACACAAAAAAACCAGTGCCAGTATTTCACAGTACTCATCTCATATGGTATAATATGCATAGGCCTTGAGTATTCTTATTTATTCTGTCAGCTTACTTATTATACTTTTCTTTTTACGAACCTATGTTTTGGGGTACATCGAAAGCATCCGCTTGAGAAAGCATGCCCTAAACCCTAAAACACAGGCTGCCCATTACACAGAGTGATAAAGCACAGCTCCTTCTGCAAAGAGTATGTTTTGCTTTGCAGCCCCTGGACATCATGGTTCCTCACTGAATTAGGGAGATAATAGACTCTCTACCCAGGAAGCCCCTGTTTAACCCTGACATTCCCTGAGAATCCTTGCCTGGATACTGGCCTCCGTTCGGTTGGCAGGTCTTTTTTTTTTTTTGACAGACAAAATGGCTGGATTGTAATTCTTAAATATTTCTTTCTCTCATCGAAAAGCACATACACAGAAAACCTTCTACATGTTATTCTTTTAAAGCTGAGGAGACTTCCTGCAAATATATCTTACCCAGAAGCATTAACAAATGAAACTGCAGTAGAAGTAGAGCTTCTCGGGTTGAGGTTGAAGGAGGAGTCCAGACACTGCTCCCTCTCACCCTCCCCTTCGTGAACACGTTTTGTGAACGGCTGATACACATAATTTCCAGTGTTCCATTCTCGGACTCTTCATGCATTTTATGGAATCTACTTTGCCCTGATATGAGACAAGCTCCTTTGAAGGAAATGTGTTAGGCACTAAAGATTCATGAGATTGAGAAATTTTCAGGTTGCCACCATTAATGTGAATGCATTTAAAGTTGCACAGAGATAAGAGGAAGATGAGGAAGCAGTCGTACCAACACCACCGCTGTGCTTGTTGGACCGCCATTCAGAATACCACTGTCACATGTCGTGTCATACCACTCGCGTTAGTAGCAGCTCTGGTGACCCATCAGATATTCTAGGAGTTGTTTCCTCAGGATTGAGCTTCTCTCTTTGGCGGTCCGAGACACTGGGCCACATCCATATTATCGTTCTTGACCAACTCCCCTCATTTCTCCACCTCCCCACCTTCTCTGCTTACTCACAGTCTAATGGTTAAAAAGTCTTAAGATGTAGAAAAGAAAAGTGCAATCCAATGGATGAAGAAAAATATTAAAAAAATCAACTTAAAAGTGTGGAAAAGAGTTACTGTAAGACCTAATTTAAGGCAGCGCAAGATGATGGTGGGCCTGGTAGAGATGATCCCTCCCTCCCTCTCACTCTTCCTTCCTCCTTTTCTCAATAAACATTTATTGAGCATCTATTTAGGGTAAAAAATCTTGACAAACGATGAAGATACTATTAAAATCTTCCAAAAACCTTTAACAAAATATGATTCAAGTGATTTAATGAGTATAATGATAGAAAAACAAGAGAGAAAACACTTGGGATGGCAACCAGCTTTTCCTTAATCAGTTTTGATAAAGAATGTTCAATATGAAGGAAAACTTAATATAATACCGAGTAATACCTACAAAAAGAAGATTTCTCATGAGTGGTAGATAAGCTACCTTGAAAAGGGTGGAAGAAAGGATCTTGTAATTATCAAATGATATAATTAATTGAAAAGTGAGGTGCAAAATTCCAAAAACTAAAGTGCTGTATTTTGCTTTATGGCCAAGGCCAAGAGGTAAAACTAATGGAATTCCAGCAATAGTAAGTGTTCAGAATTCAGAAGTTAGAGTATTAAATTCGTATATGAAAATAAACAGAGGTTTGTTAGTCATTGGGTAGTTCAAGGTAAAAGAATCTTTGATCACTAAATGATGAATTGTTAATCCAGGAAGACAGTATTTACTGAAGAGTTGTAGGCAGCATGCTGTGTAAGGTGCTAAGTAAGGCACGACGTGTAAAGGGATGTTCACAAATGCCCACAGAACAAGGTAGCATGTGATGGTGCCCTGAGAAAGATGCCAGTGTTTTACAGCTGAACTTCAGAGGAGAGAGAGCTGACTTCTCTCCCGGAAAGCAGGGCACGGCTCTGTGGGAAAGGTTTCAGTGGTTTCTCGTTGCACTTAAGCTGTGGGAGTCTAAAATCATTACCATGAAATCATGGTCTCACCCCAGCCTACTTCTCTAGCTTCCTTTCTTTCTTTTCTTCACCTACAATGGCCTTCATTCAGTGTCTTGAACTCTCCATGTTCTTTCCCTCCATGGTGTTCAGAGATATTTCCTGCTGTATCCCGGTGCCCTTTTCTTTCATCTCTTTTACTTTGATTCTCACTTCCCATCTCATCTAAAGTGTAGCTTCCTCAGGGAAGCCTTTTTGATGCCCCACTCTAGGTCTGTTTCCTTTGTTATAAACTCTCGAGGGCTCAGTTCTTTCCCTCCATAGCCCTTGCAGTTATATATCCACTGCTATGATAGGTTATTCAACATCTGTCTCCTCCACTGACTGGAAGCTCCATGAAAGAAGGGATCTGTTTTTGCCTGACTTTTTTATTCCTAGTTTATTGTGATTGACATATATTTGACCGTAAAGACATCTGTATTTGTCGAATAAAGGAGTATTGATGTTGGGCCTTAAAAGATGATTAGGAATTGTACCTTCCAAGACTGGAAAGTGAGGGAAGAGCATTAGCAGGGATCAGTGATGAGCACGCCCTTGGACTGTCGAGGGGCTGATGAGACCTGCCTTTGCTGAAGCCACCTGGAAGGAAGGTGGGGCTGGATCACGAAGCACCTCGCCCTTGATTGAGATGATCTTGGAGTGGAGTTTGGACTGTTAGAGAGTGACTTCTCAGGACTTGAAGAAGGAAAGATAGTTTCACAGGAAAAATAGGCCAGTTTTATTTATTACAAGCCAAGATTTATAAAAGGATTTCAACAAATTTTGTTGTTGGAATCACAAAAAAGTAGTTATACAAAAATAATATTTTCAAATGAGAACAGATTTCAAATACCAAGTGTCTGTTATGTGTAAAACACCGTTCTGGCTACTGTGATGAAATGAATAAGATGTGGTCCCTGTCTCCTTCCTGATGAAGAGATGGGGGGAGGGATGATGAAGTGGGTGACTACACCGTTCAGCAAGAAACAACAGCATTTCCCAAAATAACCTGCGATGAAACCACACTCTGATGACCAAGAACGTGATAAACACCTCCTAGCTCCTGTAAAATAGTGGCTTAAAGGTAAGCCCTAAAGTTGATGTCTGCAATCTCCATCATTCTGAGGAGACATTACCAAAAGACTTCTTTTTAGAAGCTCTTTCCAGATTCTAAAAGCCTGACACCGAATATGGCACATGGCTGACTCATTCCTCTCCATCTCCATCCTGGCCTCCCACAGCCTTGCAGACAGCACTCTGAAGGTTCCAAAAAAGAAGACACATCCTACTTTTCAAATAAAGGACTCAACAGCAAACTTCAATACAAAGAAGAGCTGCTTATTGCTGTCAGTGTCAACTCCACAGAATAACTTTAGGCTCAGTTGCCTAGGTAAAGCATATGGATTGATTCTAAGTAAGCATCATGACCTATAAATAATTGAGACTTTATTATTTTCCAATATTTTAATTAGGATCTTTATGAAAACATATTTTGTTTTAATACAGGAGTATTTATAGAGTCCATAAAGAGTGATTTTGGTTCAAACATTTGTCATGTAGAGAGTAAAGTCTTTATTTGCTGGTTGAAAGTTCAAGATGCCTTTTGGTAAAGGATTGTATTGTTCACTCAGAAAAAAAAATAGCCAGAATGCAATAGAATGGAATCAGAAATCCTGTCTGTATTTGCAAGCTAAGGCTTTAATATAATGTCCCTGTACAAATGAAAGAATGTTAATTCATTTGATCGTTTATGCTGCAGTACTTGGCAAATACTAAAATCTTAAAGCAATCAAGACATAACATAGTCTGCCCTTTGAAAGATGAAGACTCTTAGGTTCTCCCAAATGTTTCCCTGAAATAAAGAGAGTAAAAATGCAAGCCTTGACTAAAAACTGAGAAATTAGTCTTGATTTTCTGCTGGAATTCTACTGGCAGGATGAGTCGAACCTTCAATCTCCCATATAGAGAATATTCACAAAAACTTAAATTTAATTCCTATGAGAGTTATTTTATCTCCATGGAAGGTGTTGCTATTTAATCAATGTCTCATTTCATAGATACGTATTTATGTAGACATTATTCAGTGCCTATACATGTACACATATGTGCCCCAATACACACACATGTACACACACATGCCTTCCTTGGTAATGAAAACTTCACCTAAAAGGTTGTAATTTTCTTTCATAAATATAGTTTTTTCCATGGCTACCTGTCTGTGTCTTTGCAACATTCCTTTCCTGGTGTTAATTCAAGGTATTGATTTAAATCTATTAAGCCCAGCGGAGTTCTGTATGTTTTAGATAATGTAGTCCTAACAGATGAGGGCACCTGTGGTGCAGCTGCAAACCACCACTATATCACAATTATGTTTGGATGTGGAAGTAACTATCTATATCGTAGAGATCTGCATCCAGCTTTGCCAAGTCTGCATAAAAATTTGGTGTCCTATGATAGCTACAGAATTCTGAGCAGAAGCTCTCTCAACTCCATCCTTTTTGGCTCATATATAAACCAAAATGAAGCTAAACTGCCTGTAAATGAGAATATTGGCTTGAAATACAGTGTGACTGGATCTAACCCCAGTGCAGTGCCTGCGTCTGTTCTCAGTGCTGCCGTTATCTGACCAGGTTATTTGACTCTCTTTGTGTCAGTTTCCTCACCTACCTTTGGATTGTTTAGAGCATAAACACATGAGTGCACACAAAGCACTTAGATTATGCTGTGTCTATCACACACGCACGAAAACACAAACACACACATCTCACATTTATCCCAATCAATGTCATTCATTGTAATTATCTGGAAATGTTTATGTACACTGTTATTCAGAATGTAACCAAAAAGTCATAAAAGTGCCTAGTTCCCATAATGAATAAAGGAAGATTTTAATCTCCTCCCTCTCTCTTTTACTTTCATTTATCATTATTGTTAACTTGAAGATGCTGAGTATGTATTCCACTAAAAATATTGCCCAGTGGCCAAATGCTGTCCACAATCTTTAGTAATTTGACTCATGGCTACTTAAGAGGCACATAAAAGATGAAAAATAAACACACACACCAAAACAAACATACTAAATACAGTATTTTGGGTTCTCCTTGGTCCTGCTGTCAGGAACCCTGCTGCTTGCATATAGAATCAATCTCAGATCTTTCCATTATGAAGGAGTGGGTGCACTGACATTTCCTACTCTTTCAGGGGAGCCTGAGTTCGCCAGTTCGCTGGTGTCAGAGCCTTGTGCCGCCGCCGCTGCCTGAGGGACATTATTTATCATCACAGCCAGTGTCACTTCACCTGTTCCAAGTTTTCTGGCTGCTGAAGATGCGTCCCTTCCTGTCCTCCTTTCAGATTGGCTTTGTAGAACTGGATGTACTGGAGGTTTAATCACACACTGTGTGGTGGATGGAACAATTGGTTATTAATATTTTTGAGGCACTTCCTGCAGTGAAAGGCCTGTTGTGGTTTGCACTGAACCAACCAGATCTTCAGTTTTTTTCTCAACTAGCTGTTTTACATTGTGCCAGGATAAAGATTAAGTTTCAGGGAAAGCTTCACAGATTGCTCCCATATAGACATTTTTGCCTGCCTTAGATGGATCAACTTTTACCATTTTTAGAAATTACTAGAACTTTGCTGACCAGTATACTTGATAAGTCAGTACACTGAGACCAAAGAATATGTTTACTTCTACTTTTTTAACACTTTTCCTCTTATCAAGACCTGTCCTATCTTTGTCCTCCCTTTCCATCTGGTCTCTGAGGTTATACCATGTGCACAGAGGTAGTACAATCTTTATTTTAAAGGATTATGGGGAGATGATAATGTAGAAGCAGGAATGTAGTTTAACATATACAGAAAAGTTCTTTTCTGTATATATGAACAATATTAATAAATATTATTTTTAATCCAACCATATTTATTTAACTAAACATAATACCTTGAATTTGAATAATTACAAAAAAAGCGAACAGAAATGATCCTTTCTTCCTTTTCCTAGTTGGCAACCCTAATCTTGTCCTATAACGGTGACTGCTTCAAGGAGTGGCCTGGGGGGATGCCTATGTTAATTTCATAAGCTGCATCACTCCTTAAGTCACCCCTAGTTAATATGCAATTTAAATAAAAACAGGCTTTCTATGCAAATGAAGCTTCATGGCTGGTCTACTTGCAACGCTTCTAGTGGATTCTTACATTTAAGGTCCCTAATACAGAATCAGTGGACATGCCCTAGTTCTATATCCACATATCAGTGCTAAACTGGGGTGAATGCGTTACTTTGGCCATCTGGTGTTCATTCACTCTCCTCCTGGTATCAGTATTATACTTTTCCTCTGGGATACCATTTTTATCTAACTTCTCAACCTCTGAGTTTGGATTGAGCTGTTTCCACTTGTGATCTTGGGAATGGAATTGGGATTTAGTTTTTTCAGGTAGAGCTCTGGCTGCTCCTGGCCATGCCGTGGTGAAGGGTTTAGCAATGGACATGTGAGCCCTTTGCTGGGACTTTTAGAAGAAAAGTACATTCTTTTCTCTGGATTTGAACCTGAGAAGATAGGGCTTGCAGTGTTATCAGCCATCTTGCCACTTCATAGAGCCTGAACTTGAAGCCCATCAAGTGGAAGGCAAAACTCAGAGATGGAGAGAAACCCGATCTTGCTGACATAATCTGAATCCCTGACTCAAGTGTTACTTGAAATCCTAGCTGCTAGGCCTGCCTTCCTCCCTCCCTCCCTCCCTCCCTTCCTTCCTTCTTTCCTTCCTTTTTTTTTTTTTTTTAAATATATGTAAGTCTGAGCTGAGTTGGTTATTTTGTGTCTATGCTTAAGTTTGTACTAAATTGAATCATCTCTCTCTCACTTAGAAGAGCTTTAATGCTATAAAAGGAGAGATAAGTGGAGTGAAAAGCAAAGATAAAATATGTGGGATTCCAGGGTTTTTTCCCTTTAGAATAGAATTAAATTAAGATCTGGGAAAATATGTGGAACATTTTTCAATGTCACACAATGGATTGTTGAAACAGTTAAGTTCAATATAGTGGTTTCTGAGTAGGAAGTGATTTCTGTAAGTACCAGGCACATGTGTTGTCATGTAAAAGATGTAGTTGTAGTATAGATGTGGGTCATCCTTATGATAACTTCTATGCAGTGGTTTTGAATTAACTTTTAAATCTGGAGAATGACAAGATTCACCAGTATTTCCAATGACCCTTCAAGACCACTAACAATATCTTAATTCTGATGGACTTCAGAAATCTTTCTTTAAAAAAGTATTCAAAGATTTGACAGCTCCACCCACCCAGCCCTACCCACCATCAGTCCCTCCCATCAAGAAGCACCCACAAGCCTCCTAGATAGCTTCCTTCACAAGAGGGCAGACAGCAGTATCAAGCAGTATCAGCAGTGCTTCGTCTTGTGAAATTGAAAACCACAGCCACAGAAAGATAGAGAAATGAAAAAGCAGAGGACTTTGTACCAGATGAAGGGACAGGATAAAGCCCCAGAAAAACAACTAAATGAAGAGGAGATAGGCACCCTTCCAGAAAAATAATTCAGAATAATGATGGTGAAGATGATCCAGGACTTTGAAAAAAGACTGGATGCAAAGATCGAAAAGTTTATCAAAGACCTAGAAGAATTAAAGAGCAAACAAACAAAGATATGCAACACAATAACTGCAATGAAAAATACACTAGAAGGAACCAATAGCAGATTAACTGAGGCAGAAGGGCGAATAAGTGACCAGGAAGACAGAATGGTGATAATCACTGATGCAGAAAAGAATAAAGGAAAAAGAATGAAAAGAACTGAAGACAGCCTAAGAGACCTCTGGGACAATGTTAAACGCACCAACATTCGCATTATAGGGGTCCCAGAAGGAGAAGAGAGAGAGAAAGGACCTGAGAAAATATTGGAAGAGATTATAGTTGAAAACTTCCCTAACATGGGAAAGGAAATAGCTACCCAAGTCAAGGCAGCACAGAGAGTCCCAGGCAGGATAAACCCAAGGAGAAACATGCCAAGACATATAGTAGTCAAATTGACAAAAATTAAAGACAGAGAAAAGTTATTAAAAGCAACAAGGGAAAAATGACAAATAACACACAAGGGAACTCCCATAAGGGTAACAGTTGATTTCTCAGCAGAAACTCTGCAAACCAGAAGGGAGTGGCATGATATATTTCAAGTGATGAAAGGGAAGAACCTACAACCAAGAATACTCTACCCAGCAAGGATCTCATTCAGCTTCGACAGAGAAATCAAAAGCTTTACAGACAAGCAACAGCTAAGAGAATTCAGCACCACCAAACCAGCCCTACAACAAATGCTAAAGGAACCTCTCTAAGTGGGAAACAAAAGAGAAGGACCTACAACAACAACAACAACAAAACAATTAAGAAAATGGTACTAGGAACATACATACCGATAATGACCTTGAATGTAAATGGACTAAATGCACCAACCAAAAGACACAGACTGGCTGAATGGATACAAAAACAAGACCCATATATATGCTGTCTACAAGAGACCCACTTCAGACCTAGGGACACATAGAGACGGAAAGTGAGGGGATGGAAAAAGATATTCCATGCAAATGGAAATCAAAAGAAAGCTGGAGTAGCAATAGTCATATCAGATAAAATAGACTTTAAAATAAAAAAATATTACCGGAAACAAGAAAGGACATTACATAAAGATGAAGGGATCCATCCAAAAAGAGGAGATAACAATTATATATGCACCCACACAATATAGGAGCACCTCAATACATAAGGCAAATGCTAACAACTATGAAAGAGGAAATGCAAGGCAGAAAAAGAGACACAGATGTAGAGAACAAACACATGGACACCAAGTGGGGAAAGTGGGAGGGGTTGGGGGGGGAATGAATTGGGAGATTGGGATACCAAATTGTACACTCTAAATATATGCTGTTTATTGTCTGTTAACTGTATCTCAATAAAATTTTTTTTTTTAAAAAGCAAGTATTCAAAGATTTGAGTTTAAATCTGTTAAGAAGCTTGAGCATCCTAAAGAGTGTTTAGAGTACTCTTAGTATTCTGTAAGTGAAAAATATTTCTTCATAGTTTGGATAGCTGTAAAAGTCTTGTTTTCAAATGTGTGTAACAGTGTGAAGTCTGTGAGCTGTGCTTTTTATTGATTTTTATTTATTTTATTGATTTACTGATTGCTTTGAAGTTGGGCTTGTAAAACAAAGCTTGTTTTCAACAACTACTGTGTAATGTTGGCCTAGCTATTGTGATGAATATTTATTCTCGGGATTTAATAAACCTTTTTCTACTTAAAACTTATTCCTTAAATTACTACAGCTTGACCTCTGCAGCATGTTATTTGAAGCATAAATAGTACATTTCACTTCAAGTTTGAAAAACTTTGAAATTCTACCATCATGTTAACAAACTTGTGGGATATAGTGGGAAGTCTCTTGAGACTTCTGGTCAGGGGCATACGCTCCCAGGTCTCCCAAAGCTAAACATGGCAGGTGCTCTTGGAGAACCTGAATGTTAAAATGTTATTTGGGTTTGCACTACCTGAATATTTGTGGAAAAGTTTGTGTGCTTTTGTAGCATTATTAAAATTGTCACCTAGGCAAGGAAATTCAGATGTTTTAAAGCACAGGAACAATACCAGATGGAAACAAATCAGCAGTACTATAAATTATTAATTTTCTAACTACAATAGTAGTGGTAACACATGAGAGAATTTGTTTTTTTATGTCATATATCAGTAAGCATGTTTATTTTTAATAGTTTTATGCTTTTCCCCATGGCATGTTGATAGGTACTAACTTCATTGTAACTACGTAAATATACTTTCATACACTGTAAAAGAGATGGACAATAGTTATTCCAAGGAACATTGACCTATTTGTGACATAATTTGTAACTAAAAGTTGATATGCAGTGTTTGCGGCCTGCCTTCCCTTCTAGGGTGTTGGCTTTATGAAAGCAGGCATCATATCTTTTTTATTCACCAGCATGTTCTCAGAATCTAACTGGATTCTCAATAAATGTTTTTAAATAAATAGATGAATTAATGAATAATGATTAAAATAATGAACAATCTAAGGAACAGAAATAGATTCTTGAAGAGAAGTTAGGAGGGGAGGATTTGGATAGAACAACTTGTATGCAGGTGGACACAAAAACAAAATTTTTTCCTAGTAGGAAGAGTGGCATTATTAAGTCGTTTGGAAGAATATTTAGGGAAGAACACTGAAGCAAGTAGAAGTCTGAGAGCACTGTGGTGAAAGGATTAGGTTAAGGTCTGAAAGAGTGATGACACATCTAGTCCTGCAGCTGGGAACTAAGTGAAATTCAAAAAGTGATGGATGAGTATTCAGAAATTAACAGGGGTCAGTGGTAGCCAGAAGAGAATTGGAATGAATTGTAACATGGGGAAAAATGGTGAAATCGGATGATCATGTGGCGTCCGTGCAGCAAAGTGTGAAAAGTAGTTGAGGAGAGAAACTGAAATGAAGAGATATTTTTAGGTTTTGAAAGAGACCAGCAGTTGGAAATATACTAGAAAGACATAAAATAGATACAGACTCAAACTGATGCGAGACTGAACGTTAAGCTGGCTTTCGGAGGAACACCTTTGTTACCCCTAGCAATCTGCCTTACTAGGTAAGGCTCTTAGTGATCGTATTAGTGGATATGAGTTCCCACCCCGCGATGGTCTGGCTAGCTCAGAATTTTCCAAGGTAGACAGAGGTAACGGAGATTTGACGAGTTTCTTTCCCATTTCGTATTTCCACACGGGGCAGTCACACTCTATGTTTTAGGGCCCTGTAACGATGTGGAAGTGCTTGTAAGCGTCCTCACCTTTGTTACCGCCTTTCTCTATATTGTTTTTTCTGTCAGGATCAGAAAGGCTGTCAGCAGCGAAGGCCTCGGCCGAGCTGAGTCACAGCTTTCTCGTCTTTAAAGATGGCTCCTCCTGAGTCTTGTACTTGGCAAGCCGTTCACGTTTGACACCTTTTGGCCGTTAGGACTTGTGCTTAACTCCGCAAAATGTAATTTGGAAATTTATCCCCAGATGCTTTTCCTCTTTTTAATCCTCAAAGTAGTGTGGTGAAATTTATAACCTTCATTCTAGGGTGACGTGTGACTTTTTGGTGGGCAGTGGGATTGTTGTTTTCCAACAGAGAGAGTACCAAGGTAATTGTGAGGATAATTACATAAAAGGACAGCCAATTATAGATTTATAATATACAGGGGACAATTAGAACTCTGCTGAAAGTTCACCTACTTCAAGAAATCTATTATGAGCCCTATAGCATTTGAAACACTAATATCAATTGTTGTAAAATATTTGCTGTGTAAATTTCTAACCCTTATTCATACTGTAAAAGATCAGAGTTCAGCTTGTGTCTATTACATGTGTAAAGAAACATTTCTACACAAGTTTAAATAATCAGAATTGGTCTACAGTAGTTCTTTCATTTCCAGATTCTTGATTTTCCAAGACTTATTAGGGATAATGAAGGATGGCAATTTCTGAACACAGTAAAAATAAATGGGTGTTCTAAAAAAATGAATAACAGAAAATCAAATAAAAGCTGTTGCCTTAAAATAGCTATTCATAGTATTAGGAGTCAGATGCTTTCAGGAAAGGATGTGATACATCCCATTGTGTATCCCAATAATGTTTTTTGGAGAACAACAGTCATGATGAATAAGTGAAGAAAATCAGGTGTCTCAAATTCCAATAACTGGTCTTGTGCTTTTTGTTGTTGTTGAGGGACAATTATTTATAGGACAGAAAGATAGGAATTCACTACAAAGCTTTGATTTTCACTTTTATTAACGACTCATTTCAGAATCTTGAGAAAAACCCCTCCACTGTTCTGCTTCAGAGTTCACTCTTGGAAGCCATCTGTAGGATTAAATGTAGAACTTGAAGTTCAACTAATTATATAGTCCACACTTGATGAGATGATTGAAATCCTCTATGGTAGTTGAATTAATTCAGTTATTCTTTTAAATTCTTTTTAAGCTATTCCAAATGTAGAAGTTAAATTATCTAGTTTAAATCCGGTCTTACAAAGTCATCTTAATCTTACTCACAGAAAGTTAGTTCTCAAACACAACCTTTTTTTCCCCGTGTTAGTATGTATGGAATATGTCAAGCATGCCAAAATAGGGTGTGGGTGGTGACTGAATAATACCTAGTGGCCTGCATTTTATCTGTCCATACTTTTTTTCATGTTACCTTTTAGCCTTAAGGAGTTTAGATTAAAAATAAAACATGATATGTTTTCATAGGGCTACATATGGGACGTTGACCCTATTGTTTTTTTTTTTTTAAGCTCTTTATTGGAATATATTTGCTTTACACTCTTGTACCAGCTTTTGAGGTACACCAAAGTGAGTCAGCTGTATTTACACATATATCCCTATATCCCTTCCCTCCCGTGACTCCCTCCCCCACTCCCTGTCCTGGCCCTCTAAGGCATCAAGCATCATCAAGTTGATCTCCCTTTGTTATACAGCAACTTCCCACTAGCTATCTATTTTACAGTTGGTAGTGTAAATATGTCTATGCTACTCGCTCACTTCATCCCAGCTTCCCCATCGCCCCCTACTCCAGCCCTGTGTCCTCAGGTCCGTTCTCTACATCTGTATCTCCACTCTTGCCCTGTCACTGGGTTCATCAGTACCATTTCTTCAGATTCCATATATATGAGTTAGCATACGGTATTTGTTTTCTTTTTCTGGCTTACTTCACTCTGTATGACACTCTCTAGGTCTATCCACCTCATTACATATAGTTCAATTTCATTCGTTTATATGGCTGAGTAATATTCCATTGGATATATGTACCACATCTTCTTTATCCATTCCTCTGTTGATGGGCATTTAGGTTGCTTCCATGTCCTGGCTATTGTAAATAGTGCTGCAGTAAACATTATGGTACATGTTTCTTTTTGGATTATGGTTTTCTCTGGGTATATGCCCAGTAGTGAGATTACTGGGTCATATGGTAGTTCCATTTTTAGTTTTTTAAGGAACCTCCAAACTGTTTTCCATAGTGGCTATACCAGCTTAAATTCCCACCAACAGTGGAGGAGAATTCCCTTTTCTCCACACCCTCTCCAACATTTATTGTTTCTAGATTTTTTGATGATGTCCATTCTGAGTGGTGTGAGGTGATACCTCATTGTGGCTTTGACTTGCATTTCTCTAATGATTAGTGATGGTGAGCATCTTTTCATGTGTTTATTGGCCATCTGCATATCTTCTTTGGAGAAATATCTATTTAGATGTTCTGCCCATTTTTGGATTGGGTTATTTGCTTTTTTGGTATTAAGCTGCATGAGCTGCTTCTATATTTTGGAGATTAATCCTTTGTCTGTTGCTTCATTGGCAAGTTTTTTTCTCCCATTCTGAGGGTTATCTTCTTGCCTTGTTTATGGTTTCTTTCACTGTGCCAAAGCATTTAAGTTTCATTAGGTCCCATTTGTTTATTCTTGATTTTATTTCCATTTTTCTAGTAGGTGGGTCAAAAAGGATGTTGCTTTGATGTATGTCATAGAGTGTTCTGCCTATGTTTTCCTCGAGGGGTTTTATAGTGTCTGGCCTTATTACATTTAAGTCTTTAATCCATTTTGAGTTTATTTTTGTGTATGGTGTAAGGAAGTGTTCTCATTTCATTCTTTTACATGTTGCTGTCCAATTTTCCCAGCACCACTTATTGAAGAGGCTTTTTTCCATTGTATATTCTTGACTCCTTTGTCAAAGATAAGCTGCCCATATGTGCTTGGGTTTACCTCTGAGTTCTTATTCTGTTGCATTGATCTACCTTTCTATTTTTGTGCCAGTACCATACTGTCTTGATCACTGTGGCCTTGTAGTATAGTTTGAAGTCAAGAAGCCTAATCCCACCAACTCCGTCTTTCCTTCTCAAGATTGCTTTGGCTATTCGGGGTCTTTTGTGTTTCCATACAAATCGTAAGATTTCTTATTCTAGTACTGTGAAAAATGCCGTTGGTAATTTGATAGGGATAGAGTTGAATCTGTAAATTGCTTTGGGTAAGATAGTCATTTTCACAGTATTGATTCTTCCAATCCAAAAACATGGTCTGTCCCTCCATCTGTTTGTGTCGTCTTTGATTTCTTTCATCAGTGTCTTATACTTTTTTGCATACAGGTCTTTTGCCTCCTTAGGCAGGTTGATTCCTAGGTATTTTATTCTTTTTGTTGCAATGGTAAATGGGAGAGTTTCCTTAATTTCTCTTTCTGCTCTTCCGTTGTTAGTGTATAGGAATGCAAGAGATTTCTGCGCGTTAATTTTGTATCCTTCAACTTTACTAAATTCATTGATTAGTGCTAGCAGTTTTCTGGTAGAATCTTTCGGGTTTTCTATGTAGAATATCATGTCTACAAAGAGTGACAATTTTACTTCTTTTCCAATCTGGATTCCTTTTATTTCATTTCTTTCTCTGATTGCTGTGGCTAACACTTCTGAAACTATGTTGAATAATAATGGTGAGAGTGGGCACCCTTGTCTTGTTCCTGTCCTTAGAGGGAATTCTTTCAGTTTTTCACCTTTTAGAATGATGTTGCCTGTTGGTTTGTCATATATGGCCTTTATTATGTTGAGGTAATTTCCTCCTATGTCCATTTTCTGGAGAGTTTTTATCATAAATGGATGTTGAATTTTGTCAAAAGCTTTTTCCACATCTATTGAGATGATCATATGGTTTTTATCCTTCAGTTTGCTAATATGGTCTATCACACTGATTGATTTGCGTATATTGAAGAATCCTTGCATCCCAGGGATAAACCCCACTTGATCATGGTGTATGATCTTTTTAATGTGCTGTTGGATTCTGTTAGCTAGTATTTTGTTGAGGGTTTTTGCATCTATATTCATCAGTGATATTGGCCTGTAATTTCTTTTTTTGTGACATCTTTGCCTGGTTTTGGTATCAGGGTGATGGTGGCCTCGTAGAATGAGTTTGGGAGTGTTCCTCCTTCTGCTGTGTCTTGGAGGAGTTTGAGAAGGATAGGTGTTAGCTATTCTCTAAATGTTTGATAGAATTCACCTGTGAAGCCATCTGGCCCTGGGCTTTTGTTTGTTGGGAGATTATTAATCACAGTCTCAATTTCTGTACTTGTGATTGGTCTGTTCATGTGTTCTATTTCTTCCTGGTTCATTCTTGGAGGATTGCACTTTTCTAAGAATTTATCCATTTCTTCCAGGTTATCCAATTTATTGGCATATGGTTGCTTGTAGTAGTCTCTCATGATCTTTTGTATTTCTGCAGTGTCCGTTGTTACTTCTCCTTTTTCATTTCTAATTCTGTTGATTTGCATCTTCTCCCTTTTTTTCCTGATGAGTCTGGCTAATGGTTTATCAATTTTGTTTATCTTCTCAAAGAATCAGCTTTTAGTTTTATTGATCTTTGCTATTCTTTCCTTCATTTCTTTTTCATGTATTTCTGATCTGATCTTTATGATTTCTTTCCTTCTGCTCACTTTGGGATTTTTTTGTTCTTCTTTCTCTAATTGTTTTAGGTGTAAAGTTAGGTTGTTTATTTGGTATTTTTCTTGTTTCTTGAGGTAGGACTATATTGCTATAAAATTCCCTCTTATAACTGATTTTGCTGCATCCCATAGGTTTTGGGTTGTTGTGTTTTCATTGTCATTTGTTTCTAGGTATTTTTTGATTTCCTCTTTGATTTCTTTAGCAATTTCTTGGTTGTTTAATAGCATATTGTTTAGTCTCCATGTGGTTGTATCTTTTTACAGTTTTTTTTTCCTGTAATTGATATCTAGTCTCATGGCATTGTGGTCAGAGAAAATGCTTGATACGATTTCAGTTTTTTTGAATTTACTGAGGCTTGATTCCTGACCCAAGATGTGATCTATCCTGGAGAATGTTCCATGTGCACTTGAGAAAAAAATGTATTCTGTAGTTTTTGGATGGAATGTCCTATAAATATCAATTAAGTCGAGATGGTCTATTGTGTCATTTAAAGCTTGTGTGTCCTTATTTATTTTCTGTTGGGATGTAAGTGGGGTGTTAAAGTCTCCTACTGTTATTGTGTTACTGTCGATGTCCCTTTTTATAGCTGTTAGCATTTGCCTTATGTATTGAGGTGCTCCTATGTTGGGTGCAGAGATATTTACAATTGTTATATGTTCTTCTTGGATGGATCCCTTGATCATTATGTAGTGTCCTTCCTTGTCTCTTTTAATAGTCTTTAAAGTCTAATTTGTCTGATATGAGTATTGCTACTCCAGCTTTCTTTTGACTTCCATTTGCATGGAATATCTTTTTCCATCCCCTTATTTTCAGTCTATATGTGTCCCTTGGTCTGAAGTGGGTTTCTTGTAGACAGCATATGTAAGGGTCTTGTTTTTGTATCCATTCAACCAGTCTGTGTCTTTTGGTTGAAGCATTTAATCCAGTTACATTTAAGGTGATTATTGATATGTATGTTCTTATTACCATTTTCTTAATTGTTTTGGGTTTGTTTTTGTAGGTCTTTTCTTTCTCTTGTGTTTCCTGCTTAGAAAAATTCCTTTAGCAATTGTTGTAAGGCTGGTTTGGTGGTGCCGAATTCTCTTAACTTTTGCTTGTCTGGAAAGCTTTTGATTTCTCCCTCAAATCTGAATGAGATTCTTGCTGGGTAGAGTATTCTTAGCTGTAGGTTTTTCTCTCTCAGGATTTTCAGTATATCCTGGCACTCCCTTCTGGCCTGCAGAGTTTCTGCAGAATGATCAGCTGTTATCCTTATGGGTTTTCTCTTATATGTTATTTGTTGCTTTTTTCTTGTTGCTTTTACAATTTTTTCTTTGTGTTTAATTTTCATTAGTTTGATTAATCTGTGCCTCAGGTATTTCTCCTTGGGTTTATTCTGTATGGGACTCTCTGTACTTCTTGGACTTGATTAATTATTTCCTTTCCCATGTTGGGGAAGTTTTCCACTATAACCTCTTGAAATATTTTCTCAGACCCTTTCTTTTTTTCTTCTTCTTCTGGGATGCCTATGATTTGAATGTTGTTGTGCTTAATGTTGTCACCAAGGTCTCTGAGACTGTCTTCCATTCTTTTTATTCTTTTTTCTTTTTCATGCTCTGTTGCAGTTATTTCCCCCATTCTATCTCTCCAACTCACTTATTCGTTCTTCTGCCTCAGTTATTCTGCTGTTTATACCATCTAGAGTATTTTTAATTTTGGTTATTTTGTTATCTATTACTATTTGTTTGCTCTTTAGTTCTTCTGAGTCCTTATTAACTGTTTCTTGTGTTTTCTCTATTTTATTATCGAGATTTGGGGTTATCTTTACTACCATTACTCTGAATTCTTTTTCAGGCAATTTTCCTATTTCCTCTTCATTTATTCGGTCTTGTGTATTTTTACCTTGTTCCTTCATCTGTGACATATTTTTTGTCGTCTCATTTTCCCCCCACTTTGGATGGGCGGGATTGTGTTCCTGTCCCACTGGGTATTTGGCCTGAGGTTTCATGCACTGGAGTTTGTAGGCTGTTGAGTGTAGCTGGGTCTTGGTGTTGAGGTGAGAACCTCTGGGAGACCTCACTCTGATGAATATTCCTTGGGAACTGGGTTTCCCTGTTAGTCCAATGTTTTAGACTCAGAGCTCCCACCACAGGAGCTCAGGCCTGACCCTGGGCTTGTGAATCAAGATCCCACAAACCCTGTGGAGCACAGAAAATGAAAAAAAAAAACCAAAAAAAAGTAGAAGAGCAGAACAATAGCAAGGTAAAAAATACCATAATAGGAAAGTAGCAGATGTGTTAGAAAAAATTTAAAAAAAGAGAAAAAGAAAAAGAAAGATGGAGCAACAACTGGAAGGTAAAACAACTGCAATAGCCTAAGTGAGTAGGTGGGAAGAAAAAAAAAGAAAAAGAAAAAAAAAAGCTAGAAAAGGCCTTGGCTGTGGGGCAGGGGCTTAGATAAGGGTGGGGGGGGGGGGGGAGTTAGACAATGGGCAGGGCCTATGCTTAGAAAGGCCCTGGGGGTGGTGGGGAATGGGGCTTAGGCCCAATGAGGCAGAGGGGCCCAGGGATGCCTCTGGTCCTGGGAGCAAAGGACCCAGTGGGTCAAGGTACCCAGTGGGCTCCCTGGGCCCGAGTTGGTGGGAGAAATGCTAGACACCTCCCCTAGTCCTCCAGTCTCAAGGGTCCCACCCCATTGGGTTCTCTTCTTTCTCACCCCCTCTCTCCTATTCCCCTAGGGCCCTCACAGTTGCAGGGGGCACTGAAAGGCAGGAGCCCAGACTCTGATGCCCAACAGGCTTCCCAGGGCCAACTGGGCTAGGGTAACGCCTGCATCACTTCCTCTGATCTCCCAGTCTCGTAGGGTCCCTGTCTGCCTCTCTTCTTCTCCCCCCACCCCCCACTTTCCTAGGTCCCAAGCAGCTGGAGGGGTCCGGAGAGTGAAGGACCAGGCCGGGGAGCCCAGTCGGCCTCCCTGGCCAAGAGGGCAGGCGAAACGCCCTCTCGCCTCCCCCTCCCCCAGTCTCAAAGCCCCCACCCCCTCCTGTCCGCCTCTCCACCTCCTCGCCCCTCCTCCCTCCTTCCCACACCCCCAGGACCCAGGCAGCCTGGAGGGGGCCCTGGAAGGTGGAGGACCCCACTGGGGAGCCCAGCAGGCCCCCAAGCTGGGGAGCTCAGTAGGCCTCCTGGGCTCCTGGGTGGGAGAAACCCAGTTGCGGTTTCCCGATCTCCCCGGCCCCCAACGGTCCCTCCAGGCGGGAACCTCCCCCTCACCCAGCCACCCCCCAGGGGCGCCGGTCCCCTCCTGCTTCCCCTTCCCCACCCCCCTGACTTCCCCCAGGTCCTGCCCGGTTGCTCTGGGATTCTTGCAGTCTGCTTGGACCTCAGGTCCCCCGCAGGCCTCCGGCAACTGTTCTACTTGTGGAGAGATGCCATCTCCACGTCTTCCCACACCGCCATCTTGACTCCCCCCCCCCATTGTTTTTAAACATTTGCTCACAGAGAAATTATTAGTGCTACTAGTATTTTAGCTTAACCCACTCAGTTTTAAGTAGCAAAATGGTATTAACTAGGCTTATTTCGTGTACCTAATCAAGCAGTGAGGAAATACATTAATGTAAGAGACTGTGTGTGTTTATTTCATTTTGTGTAACAATGCCTCCCCATACTTGGAAACATCTGCTGTAACAAGTGTTCCCAGAGTTGGCAAATTTCACATACATACAGATACTAAGTAATAAGGAATCCTAATGTCTCATTTGGAAACAATCAGAATTTTAGACATCTTAGGCAAATACAGTGTATTTAGTTCCTATTATATTCAGTTATCTGGTTTTTTTCCCCCAGATTTATTGAGATATAATTGACATACAATATTGTGTAAGTTTAGGGTACACAGTGTGTTGATTTGATATACTTCTATATATGCAAAATGATTATCACCATAGCATTAACACACACCTCCATCACATCATGTAATTACCATTTCTTCTGTAGTTACCTGTTAATGTCCAGAAATTGGTGTGGATCTGTCTTAAAGCAGAAGTAGACGAGAGGTAATAAGTAACTAGGCAAATAATCACATTGCCCTGGAGAAAGGGAAGGATTTAAGAGCCAGAGGAGAGCAGTGATAAGTTTTTAAAGTGTGGGATTAGGGCTAATACAATGGATGAAGTTGAGGGAAGGAATTGCCATTTTTCTTAAATTGTTATTGTGTTCCAAATAAGTAATATTATAATTTTTTCATAAATGCTTGTTTAAACAGTCCACTTTGCCTCCTATGTTAGCTATATTTACTTAATCAGAAAGGAACATAATTAGAATAACTCACTTGCCAAATTTGTCTACATGCTTTAAGGCATTTCTGTTTTTAATGAGATACCACCCTGGAAATCAATGTAGAAGCAACTGACTTTAATCTAGACAGGAGGGTCTCATCTTGCAATGACTGAGAAAGGGGACTGTCTTGTTCCTCCTAAAGTCTGTTTGTTTTCACTGTGAATGGAGCTTTTGCTAATAGCTTGATGACCTTTTTGGAAGTCAGGAGTTATGGTTGAGTTTTAAAAAAAATTATATGGGTATTTTGTGATTATATATATTTTCACAACAACTGAATAATATGTGGGAGATTTTTTTTAAGGTAAGTAATTAGAAATGAAGAGATTGATTACAACTGTACCCAAGTTTTATAACCTTTTGAAATTATCATCATCTTTTAATTGAATGACTAAATCTATCAATAGTACAAATGGTGCCAAGTTTCGTCGGATTCTCCAAACTCTTTCCATCAGTGAGTTATATTATTATGTCATCCTTGAATAACCATATTGCCTGTTTAGGAAACATGTTCACCAGCAATTCGAGTTAATGCAAATATTTTAAAAAAAAGTTCTGCTTCTTGTATACCTGGTATTCCCTGACTTTGTAAGTTCAGGGCAAGAATGAGAATGTTTGATTTCTTGTCTTACTTATGGTATGCTAGCCTTGGAGTAGGGTAGGCAGGGTGATGTTGGACTTTTGGTTTATTAGACCAGCATTATATGTTTCATTTAAACACAGTCATAGTATTTTCCCCATAATCTTAATGTGCAGCAAAAATGAAAGTGAAATATTTATTTGGGAAAAAAACCCAGTGTATAATATGAATGCTTGATTTATGATATATAATGTAAATTAGCAGCACGTGAAAATTAATATTCTTAATATTTAACTAAAACTCACTTTAGGTTATTTTTATTTCTTTCTCAGAATGCCTGTGATTTAACTAGTAAGAAATGCTAAGACACTTTAGAAGTCCTAGCTATAAATAACATTTTTCTCATAAACTGACCTAGTGATATTAAATTGGTACAAAGCTCAAAATCAGTATTTAACATTTAATGGAACGAACAAACTAATTCTGCAGTTTAACTCAACATTTGCAGTAAGATGACTTGTACCCTAATGGCTTGTAATTAATTTTTCTGAAAATCATATTTATGATAGTCTGTAGATTCGGGGCTTTATCTAATACATAATGTTCATTTTGAGCCTTTAATTGCATTTAAATTAAAATTGGCTTAGCAGGAAGATGAATTGTGGGAATGCATCAAACCACCCAGCATGTCCTGAAGATGTGAGCCTGAAAATGCAATTTGGTGGAGATGTGCAGAATCATTTGGAGTTCATTAATTTTTATTGCACAGGTAGTTTTCCTAAAGTAGGTTATTTTCTTTGAAATTTATATTTATGTTTATGTCAATAGCTGAATATTGTATTAGCCCTTACATCTATTAGAGTTTATTAACCTGGCCTAATAGAGGTTGTTCATATTGAGAAGAGAGATAATTTGTGTTTGCCTCTCATTCTGATTTGGTGAGACTGGTCTGGTAGGAAGGCAATTTTTTTTTTTTTTTCTTTTTGGAGGTGGGGATTGGGAAAGGAGTCTTGGTGAAGCAAGTCAAACAAGTGTGTGTTCAGGATTCAGAGTAAGGACTCTGAAAGAATCTGGTAAGGGCTCTGAGAAGACATTCTTATTCCTGACCTTCTAAGGCCTTTTAGGCTGAATAATCTTTTTCTCTCTGCGTGACTGAGGTTCTGACCTGGCCATTGCAATGAAGGGTTATTGATGTGCAGTTCTGTTTGGTGGCTTAATGTGCCTGGGCTTTGGCCAGCCAGCTTGTAAGTGATTCCTAACTTACAGATGCTGCTGAGGTTATCCAATTTAATTATAATGTCACTTTACAATTATAAGGGAAAAGAGGTTTTTACGTTGTCTAATGAATACAAATTGTCTGCAATTTGAAAATACAAAGAAATAAAAATTAACATTTGTCCTCTTTGCCAGAGAATTTACATTTGTGCAACGGGTACTAATAAGTAAAATAATTCCATTACCTAAATTCATTAAACACATGTGCTTTTTATTTTGGAGGTTGTATATCATTCTTATTAATAAAATGACATTGTTAGCATTTGCTATTCTGGACTCATTTTTCCCTCTTTGCAGACAGTGTAATTAGGGATGGAAAAAGCTCCGGGATGAGCAAATGCCTGCTAGAGAAATGAATTATATAATCGTGGTAATGATTTTCTCTAAACCTCTTTCTGCCAACTGTAACATTTTTCACCTTACCATGTTTATGTGCATGTGTGCGCGCGCGCGTGCATTTGTGTGCTGTCTTATTTTATGAAAATGCGGAAATAGTTCTCCATTCTGACAATTTGCTGCAAGTTCCTAGTTTGTGGTCGGAGGTGATAGAAGCCCATATTCATTTAATACTCACCAGTCAGAACTTGACAGAGGTATTGCTTATTTTCTCATTTCATCACTGAAGCATGCTGTTGTAGTTTAGTCCCTAATTACTCTCAGACTGAGAGGATCCAAATATCCCCACGGTGGTAATATTCTCCTGCCTGGGTGAGCCATTACGTTGTTTGGCAGGCTGAAACACCAGCCTTCCGTTGTTGGAACACTACCCCTCATGTAGCGCCGCATCCTCCCCTCGGTGCCGCCCGCTCTGCGACTCGGGTCCTGCTGAGACATTCCAAGCTCCCCTGTACGCAGTCACATTTGCCTGCGTCCTCTCTGACGGATTGGACCGCTGCCAGCTCCCTCTTCAGGGCCAAGGACAGGAGAATGGGGGGTATCTGAAGAGAACTGCTTCATGATCTAATGGACCCGTGCCTCTCTCCCGCTGAGAGAGAGGGCTTATTTGTTTGCTGGTTACAGGAAAGGTCAGGGAAATCCTTTTCAACAAAGGCTGCGACAGTGGGAATGTGCAGTATCATACATTGCTGGTGTTGGAATAACTTAATACCTTGGGTGTGCCCCACCCCCCCCAACAGCAAAACCAGACACTTTTGGGTCTTTATGTTATTTTCAATATCCTCCAGATGGCAGAAAATGGAAGTGATGAAGCTTGGGTTCACACAGTAGTTTACACCAAATGCCAAATATCAGGAAGCTTCACAGGTATTCAGTTCTGAAGGGCGTGATGAAGTTTGGAAATCTGCTAAAGATAGCCAGCTTTTCCTATAGGAGCTCTTATACGATTGTTTAAAGATATATATGTATATAACATATATAACATCTTATTTAGTGGAACTTGAAATGTGCTCTTTTTGGTTTAGAGGGTTGCTTCTTAAATCCTTGTCCTGGCCCATCTTTTCATCTGTTAGGCACTTCATCAAAATAACCACCAATAATTATTTACCGCAACATACTGGGAAGTTTTGAATAAAAGCTTTTTTAAAAAAATTTTTTTTTAAAGAAATGAATGCAATGGCATAAAATTGTATTAAAAGGACTTGAGTTACAATGCTAAGGATATAGCATTCTAAGAAAAAGTCATTATGTATATCTGGCATTTTTCTTCATATCCTTGGTAAACAGTGCTAAGAGCTGTGAAGTGGTTTTTTAGATGCAGGAGGATCATTGAAAATTATGAAAGAAAACATACTGTAAGGAAAAAGAAACTTCTATGAGCCAGCTAGCACACTAGGGAAAAATTTCGTGAGAAATTAACTGACTCTAAGAGATTTAGATAAAGCCATGGAGGAGCCGATTGCTACCACAGTCTACTTCTATTGAGATGTTTATGTAAACAAAGAAATCATCAAACAATAGTTTGAAGGACTTTTTTTTTCTTTCTTTCTCTTTTTTATATTTCCTGAAAAAGGAATAGAGAAGGCAGGAGAGGTTTGTCCCTCCATGTCACGGTTCACCTGCCCTGGCGGTGGAGGGTGGGGAGGCTTGCAGGCTGCTCACTCAACTGTATTTGACTAGGGCCGTCAGCCCTCCGCTTTCACAAGCATTGAATATGTCAAAAAATCTTTCAAAGAAAGTGTACATTTTAACTGGGCTGTTTCTTGTTCATATTTAATGCTGTTTAAAAAGCTTCCAGCATGTTGATGTCCAAGCGGCTCTCGGATGTGTGGGCTGTTGCAGCCCAGCCGAGGTGTTGGTGGGTGTGTGATTCCAAGCAATTAGGATAAGAGACAGTTGGTACAGATAATTTTTAGATGTCTAAGAGTATTTTGTCAAGCAGTGTGAAGTTAACCCTTTCTTCAAAGAGGCTGCCTGTGCCTAGATCATGATTTTTCTGCAGGGTCTTCCTCTTGAGCGTCTCTTCTGGCAAGTGTAACTACTGATTTCTTTTAGAAGACTTTATATTTATTGCTTAATTTTTGAAATGGACTGCAGAATGCTTTATTAGAACAAATAGCTGCTGGGATTAGCATGGTGATAATTATTTTCCATGAGTCTGCCTTCCTCTGGCATGTTAAAAGCTAGTGTCCAGCTCGCTGTGGGGTTAGGGGAAATTATTGTCCTTATGGACATTGTGAGAAGTCCTCAGCCTGCACAGGGAGGAGGGTCGCTCCAGCACCAGCTGGAATGTGTTGGAGGGTGATGCATGGAGAGTCATGGCCTTCAGGACCTTGGTATGATCCAGTTTGATTTTGCTTTTACTAGTATAAGAGTAAAGAGATAAATGACAAGGTCCTACTGCATAGCACAGGGGACTATATTCAATATTCCTGTGATAAACCAAAATGGAAAAGAATATAAAAAAGGATATGTATATGTGTGTATAACTGAATCACTTTTATGTATAGCAGAAATTAACACAATATTATCAATAAACTATACTTCAATTAAAAAAAGTTAATAAAGAAATGTAGCCATAACATATATGAAAACGTGACCTTTGAATGCTTGAACTTATTATTTTCTCAAGCTAACGTAGAGAATGCAGAGCACAATATCCATGCATACATACCTCACCCCTGATTGGAGTTTAGAGATTTTAAATGACGTTTTTAGAAGGGTAGCCTGTGGATGTCTGAAAAAGCAAACCACATTTCTTTCTCAGGTAGTAGTCTCATACTGTGTAATGCATAACATCTTTAAAAAGAGGGGCTTAAAGGAGAGTTGTTTATCCTTGGTGTCAAATTTCTCTGCATAATGTATTTCCAAAAAATTACTGGGGGATTTCCTCTGAAGAAGGAGGAGATGGGGGCAGAGAATTGACAAAAACAAGTAAAGAGGAAGACAGACCCTCACATATTGAAGAACAGATTCTGTAGTCCTGGTAGCTGGCAGAAATGTTAAGTGCTTTTCACAGTCAACATTCAAACAGATTATCAGATGGCATATTTCACCCTGTTGTTACTTTAAATGAAGTGACCATGAAATCAACAAATCTGCTGTCAGGTGCCTGTCACTAAGGTAGTTCTTCCTGTCACACAATGCCTCATGTAGCAGGTAATGTGTTTTTAAGAATCAGTCCTGTGTCACCTCATCAAGTCCTTGTTCAAAAGATGAAATAAGACGGATGGTGTTGTCTACCATAGAGTTGACTGAAATTCAGTAGAATGAAATGTACAGTCCACAAAGAAATGCTTCAAAGAGAGCAGTGGGTCCTGAGGAAGAATTGCTGTCTTCTTACCCTCTTACAGGTCTTTGCTTGTGTCCTTAGGATCACTCTGCACTCTGTCTTCTTCGTGAAATTCTAGACTTCAAATGAATTAGGTTAGATTTTGAATTCAGTGATGAGGGCTAGGTGACTTGGGTTTACACTATTCTAGCATGTGATTCTGCAGAATGCTGTAACAAAACTGGTTACCATCTTTGGGGTGTGCTCGCTTTCCTTTTTAGAAGAGTGAGATTAATTGATTGAGTTTTAAGGGATATCTCAGAGTATTTATGTTTTGGTCACACTGCATTTGGGGATATGTTTTGGAATTTCATCATTGTCCTGTTTCAGCTATCCTTTGGCAAGATACTCTCAGTATTTTGAAATGATAAAGGAAGCAAAGAGAAAAATCAAAAATCCAAATATAAACCATGTACATATTGAAAACCTGTATAAACAGTACAGTAAGCACTCATTTCTCAGTTTGCTTACTGATTGATTACGGGTTTTGTTTAATCGAAAGCCTTGTTTATACAAGAATACTTTGTACGTGTGAGTTTGGTTTGGTTTGTTATTGGTCATAAGTATGATTTTCTCTTTAGTAAAGAGTAAAGCACTAGTACTAGATGCACATTAGGTACAACACTGAACCTGTGTAACCTGCAGCTTCTAATTGTAATTACTTGTGCATATGACCAAATTTGTATCATCTGGATTCAGTAATTAAGCAACAAATCTTGTTGTAGCATCAAAGTCAAAATACCAGAAGGTGGGTTGAAATGTAGGGGCCTTGTTATTCACGCATGCATCCATCCCACTCATCCAGCTCTAACTGAGTCATTGCTGGGGAGCCATACTAGATTTGGATGTAAAAAAATAAAAGAATGAAAGTCAGTATCTGCATTCTAGGAATTCAGTCTGGTGGTAGAGACACTCAAGTGATTGTTAATACCCATGAGTAAGTGCTAACGGTGTAACTTGGCCTAAGAGAGAAGGGAAGAAGGGAAGATGATTTTTGAGAGGGATCTTGAAGCATGAGTAGAAGTTCATTAGGGAGACAGTAGAGGGAGGGTATACATGCCAAAGCATGGAGGTGTAAAGGGCATGATATTTGGGGGAAGGCTGAATAATTTGGTTGGCTTGTAACACAAGAAAGATTATGTTCCAAAATCTTCATTTTTGAATGGTTTCTAGAGAGGGAGGCTGCCTGGGAGCAACATTAACACATTTGGTGTATTGAAATACAGCGGTTAGAACTGTGGTCGCATTTCAACATGGGTATCATTATGGGAGAGTATTGAGACATTAACAAATCAACCAAAGATCTTTTCAGATAAGAACAGTTTTAAGAACATTTCTATAATTATTATTTATTGTAACTATTACTACTACTGTTATATAATTTCCCATTGATGTTCTTTATATTTAGCATTGGTCTTTTTTCTTGGCTGTGTCTAGATGTCCACAGAGAGATTTCTAGATGTTCTTCTCCAGGTTGCATTTGTAATGAGACTTGCAGTTTTCTTCACACTTCCTTACAGCTTGGTTGATAAAAATCACAATTTGTTGTGTGTATGTGTGTGAAATATTCAGCTAGATAATCACACCTGTGGGCTCTCGTAACAACAGGAGTAATGTAGGGTTTTTTTTTTCTAAATTGCTGTATTCCAGTTACTACTTGGATTAAAAAATTGCAACATTGAGTTGGCATTTTTACTGCTTAAAGATTTTGACCATAGAAATATCATTTGTAGTTTTAAATTACCTGATCATGTCTTCAGTATTATTTTTGATGTATATTACACATTATGAAGTAGGTTGACAAGTGTATTTTCCTTATGCTGTGGTTATTGATTCTTCCAGGCTTTGAAGTGAAACTCTGTACTTGAATGTATGTGGGATAATTAGTATGTTTCTCAGATGTTGTGAGGACCACAGAAACAAAATGAAATGATACACAAAAACCTTAGATACATATACACGACTTTGGGGGATAGGAGAAGCTATTCATAATTTTATTAACTCACAGACATCTGAGTTTATGATTTCCTATTATTAGTCATTATATATAGGATTATGGTAGTTGGTCCTTTAATTACAGCATCCATTTAGAATATTCTAGTGTCTTAATGTGTTTATTGGGAATTGTGGAACTTGCTTTTCCTATCCTGAAACGAGCTCATGAAAATGCATGAATGCTCTTGTCATTCGAGGTGGCAGGGGGTGTTTTTGGCAGTACAATAAGTTTTTCCCCATAAAGAATAGCTAGGATGTAACAGTGAAGTGTCGGAATGCATGGAGATCAGATTAAATGTATTTGAATTAGTATCTCTATGGGTTTTATATCTCAAAGTCAAAATAGTCATTCTCATCAGATAAAAATATTCTTGACTGGAGAAACTCTGATCCAGAAACAATCTATCATTTGAATCCCCTGATTGTAATATGAATGGATATTCAAGTTCTAACACACTGAGAGTTAATGCTGTATCCCAGTGGTTTATTGAATCACAGTGCCATCTAAAGCGATCTTCTAAGAGGAAAACAAGTCAGAATAAGTATTTAGATACCAGCTACCAGGGCACCTCTCTGTAGCACAATTTCTGATGGTAGAATTTGTAAATGAAGTGTCTGTCCTGCTCCTCACCCAGGCAGTGTTAATTCCTGAAGTACAAAAGGCCTTGCGATAGGGCACTCTTATCTTTAAGTTCTGGAGAATACAAAATGATGCCAGCGTTATAAAAAATTCACTGTATATGCATGCCATCAGTAGCTGTGACATTGATAGGTATTTACAGCTAAGGGGCCAATTGTAATTACTTGATATGATCCCTGTCATACTTTAGGTCATCAGAACTTTAAACTTGAGTTGCTCCATCATGTCAAACTTTGGGGATTACTTTTTAAGTGATGAATGATGACTAGGGGCATTATACCAAAGAATCAATCCCACTTTTGGTTTTGGAAAATAGGAATCTCTATAATCATGATATGATATTTTTATTTAAGTGTTCCTGTGGGGTTGAGTTTGCTATATTTAAAACATTGTTTCTCTTTTACCTTTCAAACATTACCTGTAATTTGTTGAACTCTGTTCAGAGTCTGCAGAGGCAGTGTTTCCAATATATATAGCCTGAAGTATTTGACTATTTCCTGACTTTTTTGTTCCCCTTGGGTCTCAAAATATTATATCTGGCATTATTTGGTTGAACCTACTAGACCACTTTATAAATAAGTTGTCTGCCTATAGATTCTTAGGTGATAAGAGATAAAATCTTAGGTAAATTCAAATAGTATATCCAAACATGGAACATAAACTTAGTGACAATCAGATACAACATATCCATTTTGATATAAATACTTGTTTTAAATAACAGATTTCCAAAACTTGTTAATTATTAATTATTTTGATGTAGTGTAAATAACAAGGCTTTTAAATCACACAGAACAGAGTTAAAATATTAGATCCTTTCTCTACTGGGTGTGAGATCAAGATTCTTTGACCTTTAATGTCTACTTAGTGAAATGATGATAATAGTATCTACATATAAGGTTGGGGTAAGAATTAGAAATAACATAAAAGAAGTACCGGACATACTGACGATCAATACATGGTGGTGGTGGTTATTTAAAATCACCCCTTCTCATTGGCCTCTGAATACATGTATTGATAAAAACATACTCTAATTGGATGATAGAATATCATCTGCATATAGAATATTATCTATACATGTAATGAATGGTGTGTCTGCAGCAGAATATTAAAAACATATTGAATGAAATATGGAACTCCAGTGCTAACACAATTTCAATGGCAAGGAAACATTCTGACTTTACTATTTAACCTTTAGGAAAATTTGACCTGGTTTGCTCACAAACCCACCTGATTTGTGGCAAAAGAAAGCCTCCTTTAAAAAATAAAAGAATAAAAGTAACATTTCTACGCATTAATTTTCATCATCTTTGCTGGCCAGTAGAAACCATATTTATTAAAGACTAATAAAAAATAGAAACACCATCCATACCTTAATGAAGTTTATAATCTATGTGTAGAGAACAGTATTCATTAAAGATCTAAATAACAAGTTCATAGCACCAAAAGGCAAGATAAAATGATGAAAAACTATATAAGTACTAAAGGGATGTGGAGGATGGGCAGTAGTTTACTGTTGAGATGCTTCTTGGAGGAAATAATTGGAATTATTAGCAGATAGGAAAGGAAAGGGAAAGCTGTGAAAAGGCATGTTGGTGGGTTGTTGAGGGAGCCAGTAAACAAATGCCCATCTGAAATTTATGGGAAATGTCAATTTAAAAAAATTACAAAAATATGGGCAAAAAGATCTTTGTTTACCAGTTTCAATAGATGATATGTACTAGTTTTAGGCTTTTCATCACTGAATAGATTCTTTATTGCATTATCTATGTAGGATGGAGTCATTAAGAAGTGGTGGCAATGTTAGAAGGTAAACAGATGAGAGAGAATAAAACTAGGCATGTGTGCTTCAAGCGAGGAGATTTCACATGAGAACAGAGAAGGTACGGTTTGGCAATAGTGGGGAGCTAAGCTACCCCCCTTCCTAGGCAGTTACCATGTACTTGTGTGTGTGTGTGTGTATGTGTAGGTGTGTGTGTGTGTGTGTGTCTTGGTTAGGAGGGTAGTAGAGAGAGATACAGCCTCCATTTAGAAGGATTGTAAGAGGAGCAGAGTCCTGCAGGGAGGTGTGCGAAGAGCCAAGCTTCAGTTAGAGTCAGAGATAAAATGTACGTTCTGTGAGGAGGTTGAGGACGCAGGATTTCATGTACAGTAGAATGGATGTTATAGGACAATTTATGGGTGGGAAGAGCCATGGTGGTAAGGTGGCGTGGGGTGAGGACTAGAGATCCAGGAGCAAAGGAGAGTAAGAGTTGTTCAGAGGGGCTTGGATTTTGAATTTTGTTGAAAATTCCGGAAGTGAAAGATGTGCATGAGATTTATTGGCTTCAAGTTTCCCAACTGTAATAGAGCTGCTTTGGTACCAGTACTGGCTAAAGGTCCCAGTTGGTGACACTGCCTGGTTTATTCATTTCTAACCTCAGTATGGAACAAGTATCTCAGAAAAGTTAAAGTTGCAGCTTCCTTTTGCAGTTTTACAGGGCACATTCATGTGAGAAATGATCTTTTATACATTAAGGCTTACTTTTCCCCTCTGTTTTGTCTTTTAAGTAGAATTAGTGATTCCCAGAATCATCTAAAAGAAAGGAGCTCACTGAGCATTGAATGTGTAATCAGTTACCTTAATTACAAAACTGTGCCTCAAATTTTAGGTCAGCAGTTTCAAGTTTGCACAACAGGTTTGATATGAATGAAGTCAATAGATTTTTCTTATGCACGGCTTATGTATTGAGTTCTTTCCTGAAATATGTATCACCCTGCAAGTGGAGAATGTATTGATCAACAATTGATGGGTTTCTTTTTTCTAGTGTTACCTGGGCTTGGCTGTGCAAAGTGGGTCACATGAGGGCCAGGATGGTATTATGGCATCTTGGAGACTCAAAGAGGCTCTAGCCCTGCAGAATCATGAACTCGGATGATATCTCTTGAGATATTACTTTTAAGCCCCCAATAATTTCCCTTTGGCTCTGAACATGGGAATCTATGCAAATTTGCATGGCTCTACTCGTCACAGTGTTGACTAATAAAACAAATTCAATCCATTTCACATTATACAAGCTCTTGTTGCATTGTTTCTCATCCGAATTGTTGAATGTCATGAAGAGAGGCACATCTAATCTTAAACTATCACTAGAAAAAAGTTGCAAGCTCTCTTGTGCATGCTTTAGCATAAAGAAAGCATGCCATGTACTCTTAGAGCTGGAAGGGATATTAGAGGTCAATTGCTTCCTCTCTAATCTAAAACAGGACTCCCCTCTTCAGTAACCCCAGGAGGGATCCAGAAGGGCAGGTATTGACTCAGTCTGAGGAAGAGCAGTCACACCAAGACCTCAGAACTGGAAGGGACTGAGCCGTGGTGTGATTATTCAAGCAAAGGCTTGGCTTGAATAATCAGATGAGGAACTTTGATTAGATCACGTCTACAGTTATTTCTAAAATTCTATAAAAGCATACCCTTTCCAGTTTAACTGGATTTCAGGTTCTGTATAGGTGTAAGGGGATAAAAAAGAATGCTAAATGCTAACCTTGCTGGCAGATTTAGGCAAAACAATTTATGCTGAAAAAGGAAAGCATAATAATGAAGAGGCTAGCTTTCCATTTTAAGAACATTTGAAAATGACAAGAGAAGAATATAGCAAATGGCTATTTCGTACTATTCATGATAAAACAACATGAGCTTGCCCCATGGCAAGAATATTTCATCACAGCACCTCAAGTGTTCTGAGAACATATACCCTCCGCTGAGCATTGTGCTGAGTGCTTTTCCTGTATTATTTTCTTAGTGTTCGCAAAATCTCCATGACGTAGGCATTCTTATTACCCTGTTTTATATAGATAAGGAAACCAAGGCTTGGAAAGTGAAATAACTTGTTTAAAGTCACACAACCAAGTGAATGGAAGGGCTAGAATGCAAACCCAGAGTATCACCTAACAACTACTATAGTGTGAACCTTTAAGCACTAAAAGGAAAGGCTTATGCAGCTTATAACCCTCATTGGTAAGTCACACATGTTGAATATAATGTCTTCCCATATGATCCAGCAGTTCCACTTTTGGGTATATACCCAAAAGAGTTAAAAGTGGGTCTCAAAGAGATTTGTACATCTCTGTTAATAGCAGCATTATTCACTGTAGCCAAAAGGTGAAAGTAACATGAACGTCTAAGCAGATGCGGTGTATAGATACAGAGGACTATTAGCCTTAAAAGGAAAGAAATTCTGACACATGCTACAACATGGATGAACCTTTGAGGATATCATGTTAAATGAAATGTCAGTTATAAAAAGACAAATGCAGTATGATTTCACTTATATGAGGTACCTAAAGTAATCAGATTCATTGAGACAGAAAGTGGAGTGGTGGTTGCCAGGGGAATAGAGAGTTATTGTTTAATGGGTATAGAATTTCAGCTTCACAAGATGAAGAGAATCCTTGAGAGTGGTTGCACAATAATATAAATATATTTACTACCGAAAAGAGCACTTAAAATGGTTAAGATGGTAGATTGTATGTTACATATATCTTATCACATTTTTTAAAATGTCATGATGTCTATAGTTTATCTCCAAATGTTTTCCAAAACTGTGTGTGTCCATGATTATAGATGGAGTCACAATTAGCAAATATTAACAATTGTTGAATCTAGGGAGAAATTATATGGGTATCTACTATTGTTTTAACTTGTATGTGCATTTGAAAATTTTAAAATAGTTGAAGGAAGTGTAAAGTTATGATAGACAAAATGATTCCATGCTTACTTAATATTTTAAGTATTAACTGAATGTCCTTCAAGGTACAGTTTAAATCCTACATCTTCTAACACCTTTTCTGACTGTTCCAAGTCCTACTGACTTCTCTTTTTTATATAAATACCAAGAGTTACAACCCTCCAATACTAGCTATATCCTCCAATTTTATTATATGCAGTTGTTTTTAATTATCTATTGCTGTATAAAAAGTGGTCCCCAAATAAGTAGCTTCAAATAACGAGCTAATATTGTTCATGTGTCTGTGGATTGCTGGAGAGTTTTTCTGCTGGTCTCACCTGAGATTGTGTGTCAGCATTCACCTGGCACACAGGCAGAGGCTATCAGAGTGTTAGGTTTTCCTGTATGCAGCTTCTCTACATGGATAGTTCGGGCTGCTTCGTACAGTGGAGGCCTCAGGTGGTGAGACCTCTTCTGTGGCAGCTGGCTTCCACGGGAGCAACAGTGGAAGTTACCTTGCCACTTAAAGACTAGGAAGAAGCTGGCACAGCATCACGTCTGCCACTTTCTATTGATTAGGGCAAGCCACAAGGCCAGCCTAGATCCAAGGGAAGGTGAAATGGACTCCACCTATTTTGCCTTCTTTGCTGCTATTCCAACCTACTTATGGGAGAAGCTGCGAAGAATTTACGGCCATCTTTAATCTACCACAACACTGAACACTCTTCAGCCTGTCCCATGCTGCAGTTTAGATTCTGTATTAATGAGTAAGAGGCAGCCCTTGCTTTCTTTCATAGCACAGCTCAGTCCTGTGAAGGGAGGGGAGAAGGAAACTGACATGGATTAAGTAACTGTGGGAGGCACAGTGCTAGTTTCCTGTCCTTTACAAAAAATTCTAGGTTAGCACTGTTACTATTTTGTGTTTTACAGGTGAGGTAGCTGAGACTCTACCTGGTTAAGAAGCTGCTGACTCAAAGTGTACTAAGTAGAGAAAGTCAACCCCAGTTCTACTTTGCTCTTTCCTTTTTCCTAGATGCTTCATATGGAAAATAAAATAGGAAGCAAATCAGCCTCGTCAGTTTCTAAGATCCTTTCTAGTTGTGCCATCATGTTGATCTGATGGTACATAATGATGCAGTAGACTGTGAAGACCTGCCCCTCCTTTTCCCTTCCATACCATCAATATGCAGCTTCCACTGTACTCTAAGATCCTCAGGAATATCATTCAGATGTTTGATCTCCATGCCTTCACGATAGTCTGGATATGCCCCACACCACCCTCATTCTCATCCTTCAGGGTCCAGCTGCATCACCTCTTTGGTAAAGCTTGCCTTCCTGTGCACCTGCAGCACATTTTGTGAAATCCTGCAATGCAGTTGTTTTCAACTGGGGGCGGTTTTCCCTGTAGGAGACATTTAACAAAGTTAGGAGACATTTGAGATTTTCACAACTTAGAGCATGCTACTGGAATCTAGTGGGCAGAGGCCAGGGATGCTGCTGGTAAACATCCTGTTATGCACAGGACTTCCTCCCCACCCCCTACCCCCCCCCCCATACACATACAACAAAGAATTATCTTTCTCAGAATGTCCATAGTGCCAAGGTTGAGAAACCTCACACAGAACATTTTGTCACACTGACTTGTTAGTTGTTTACATGTCTGCTTCTCCTGATAAATTATGAGTTTTTGGTGAACATGGTTTCTTTTTAATTATTTTATCACCAGTACATGGTAGGCACTCAATGAATGTTTTCTGACTGAATGAATCAAACCCAGCATATGACCAATGCCTTAAAGGAGGTATAACTACAGTAGAGTGGAGCTTAGCGAATGAGATTTCTTCTCACTGTGACTGGTCAGTCAGGAAGGATTTTGTAAAGGATGTGGGGTTAGAGACGCCATCAAAGGAAGAATAGGATGCTGAGCAACAGAGGAGCCCTTGAGGGAAAGGGAACAGTGTGAACAGCATCTGGGGAGAAAGAAGAGCACTGTGTGCTTAGGAGAGAGGGGTGTGCAGTATGGCTGGAGCCTGCTGTGTGTAAGGGAAGAGTATGACAGTAAGACGTAGGGCTGGAAAGTTTTGGCTTGGCACCGCTGCCTAGAGATAGTACATTTCAGTCATCAGTAAGGACACTTAGAAGGTCCTGATTGGGGAGGGGGATCGGGGTTGTTCTTAGGAAGATTGTTCCCGTAACAGGGTATCAGAAAGAAAAGAAATACAGATTTGTTGAGTAATCATTTCTCTTTGTTCAGGCAATGAGTATCTCCTCAGAGATGATGCCACTGGAGGCATGAGGGAGGAGGTGGACACAAGAAGTGGTTTGACACCCCACGTAGATGACAAGCTGGGTGAGGACTGGAGCTCGACATTTACGTCTGTGTCACCCACAGCACTTCACCTGGCAAAGGAAGCACATAGAATACATGCTCAGGACATACATGAGGCAGATGTAATCTATCGAGACCAATTCCCATATATAATTGGGGAAACTAATCTCATTTCTTTCTGGAAAAGAAAACACAGAGTTGCTGATGACGAGCGTTTTGTTAATTGCTTGATCAGTGGTAGGGTAGACGGCCAGTGTATAAAGTTCAACCAAGGTGAGGAAACCACAGTCTGGAGGATTGAATCAAGATGGGCTAGAACATCCTCTAGCTTCTCCAGCCGGTGCCTCCAGGCGGAACGCTCTCCTTGTCCTGCTCACTGAGGAGACACGCGGAAAACCGTGGAGAACGTCACCTCTCCGAGTGACGGGAAGCACCATGTGAAGATGAGTTTCTCTAACCTTCGTGTATTTATTTTGTTATCAGGGTTTTGCACACCTCCCCTAGGGTGTAAGAGGTAATTAAATTTGAGTATAAAAGACTTCCAACCAGACGTCAGGCTTCATGGGGGAATAAAAGTAAATAGTAGGTATAGCAAGGAATACCAGCCAATGATTAGAGCTCGTCCTGCTTAATTAGTTCAAAATAACTTCCAGGCGAGATTGTGGAGATTGGTAGATACTCTAGAGTTGACCAACACAGGATGGGATTCACAATGGGATGGCATTTATCTTTAAGGGGTGGTATGGGCTGGGAAGCAGTGGGAAACAGAGTGGGCTGTCTTTTTGGCTTTTTCAGTACCTCCTGAGGTGACCTGTGTGAGGCACACCTTTATTCAGATTCCCCAGTCTAATTTTGAATAAGAGTAGCACAATGTGGTCCTTACACTCTGCTTGGGGCAGCTGGGGGGTTGATATAATTCATGTCCATAGACATAATACCACAGCAGAAAGAGGGCATGAGTACTGAAACCAGATTGCCTGGGTTTGACTCTTAGCTTCGTCATTTCCTAGGTAGATGACCTTGAGCACCTGATTTGGCAGTCCTCTGCCTCAGGTCCTTGGCTGCAAGAGGGAGCTAATGATTGGCCCAGCCTCTCCATGTGTAGTGATGGGTCAATACATGTAAAGCTCTTAAAAGACAGCCAAGCACAAAGTAGGTGCTCAATAAAAGGAAGTCCTTGCTATGAATCCCTATTACTCTTTTTATTTTATTATTTCTTTAGTGGATAGATCATGTATAAGTCCATATATAAGCAATTCTATCCAATAACTGCAATGTCCTTAAGACACTGCAAACCCCAGCGTCAGTACTAGTCCTACACACGAAAATTATGCGATCAGCCTTGAGAAGTCAGTAGGATTTAGAGAGGTAAGAGGGAGCAGGCATTCCAGAGACAGCTGACAAACCTGCAAGAGTGGAGACTGAGCCAGTTTGGTTTCATGAGGCTGCAAGGAACCTGGCCTCACCGGGGATAGGGTTGCTTTACAGAGTAGTGGGAAATAGAAGCCCCCTGAGCCCAAGGATGTTACATCCCCTAGCAGCTCCCCAGCAGAGTGAGGTGGACAGAGAGACCCTGGGCTAAAGGCGAATTGATTAAATTGTACCAAGAGTGATGACAATTACTGGCAGTGATAAAATCAAGATGTCTCTCGGTGAATTGCACCACCAGCGAGGCTGATGCTGTGAAGTGCTTCTGACTCCCACGGCCGGCGATTAAGTGCATCTGTCCAGGCTGATGCTCTCGTGGTAATGGAACCGTAATGGTTGGCTTTATTTTTTAATCTGTAAACTAGCTGCCAGATTATAAGCTTGGAATCCAGATATGCCTTTTTTCTGCATTCTGGAGGAGCAGTTATGTCCTTGTTAACTGTATGGTATGACTGTGAATATGTATGGAACTTACACACACATAACAGATGTTAAGTGAAAATGTCTTTAAAACGAATTTTTAAAGAAGGCTGTTTGTCATGGAGGCTCTCTCATCTTTCCCTGCCCTTTTGCTTAGCATCTGGTCTTTTTACTCCCGTTCCAGTAGACCTGTGCTCTCTGCCTGTGTTCAACAAATCCCAAACCAAAAGTTCCTATAAGCTATTCGTGCTTGATGGGTAAATAGTTGAAACCAAAAATGTAAAGCTGCATAATAGATCCAAAGGAATAACGTGGTAGTGGTGACATTTCAGGTTGTAGAGGAAGTATTTTGGGGTGAGACACCCTTGCTTCCGGCAGTATTCTGTTCTGACCATGGAGAGAGAGGTTCTTTCTGCCTATTTGTAATCCGACCCACATGATAAAAATCGTAGAAGATTTTTCTGACTTACCTTGAATGAGAAGTTCTGCCACAAATTGAAGGGCTTCTCTCTTTCTTTTAGGCATTGCTATCCCTTGTCTCCACTAGAACTTACCTCCTCAAAGACAGGGGCTGCGTCTTCCTCTTCTGTGTTTGCCTGGCTTATAACAGCACCTGGCACATATACGTGCTTAATAATTATTTGTTGATGAAATGCTTTTATAATGCATCAGTGTCTCAAAAGCTGTTTACTCCAAATTCCCTCCTGGATCTGTCTTTTTAAACAAAATAGCCTAATGGACTATGAGTTAGTATCTCCTTGATCTACATATCCCATCAATCTACATATCCCATCCACACCCTTTGCACCTCCCCTCCCACCCTTGCAGAGTGTTCATTAACGTTTGTGAAGAAAGGAAGAAATAAATAACTTTGTAATAAAAATAAGCCCTTGCTCCTATGTGGAGTCCTCTTGGTGTTCTGAGAAACGTGGTTGACTGCTGAATATTAAGCATGTCAAATAGGTAGCCGAGGGAAGTTTTTGCTGAAATACTCAGATCAACCCCAAACAACTTTTTACCTCTTCTCTCAGGCGCCAAGTACAGAGCTTTGTTCAAGAAATGAATAGTTGTTAAACTGGTGAATGCAGGGAAGGTGGTAACACTTTGCTATGCTTTGCTTTTTGTAGAATTTTAATGGGGCATCAATATATAAGGAATTGTGTAGACGTGGGCACTTAGAATCAGGATAAAGGGAGTGAGGGGAAAGTCCTCTTAGGATGCAAACATCACGTGCTGTATCACTGCTCTCATGATCATTTCCAAAGCATGCGAACAACTACAGGGAGAAAAGTTTATCACTCAATTTGCATTAATAATTAACGCAGCATAAATTTGAGGGGGCAAAAGGCTTATGCAGATATTTAGTAAAATTTAAGAATGCAATGGCTTAATAAATTATTCTAGTATAAATTATTCTGCCTCTTTTCTCAAGACAGGTAACAAGTTCTCTTCTTTCTCTGTAAACCTAGGATCCAATCCTGATTTAATATTCCCACTCTGTTTTTGTAATTAAAACATCATTTATACTGAGAATAATTAAGACAACTGTACATTTGATTTTAAAATCAGTTTTGAGTATTGTGCCTTGTCAAGCTACAAGAATGGTTCCTGCAGCTTTTACAACGTAGCATTAAGAAGCAGACAGTGACCGCAGGCACCTGAGTGGAAGGTTTGACAGTTTGATAAATTAGGAATGACACTTGCCAAAATGGCTGTCCTTCCTGCAGTCTGCCAGTGGAGCATTTGCACACTGTTAATTGAATTGGCAATTTGTGTAACAGTGCCTGCCCCTGAGCTTTTGTAACGCCGGATCTGCCATTTAACTCTGATAATCCAGGACTTGGGAATAAGGACGAAAAGCTTCACATGATATTACTGCAGATTTAAAATGACAGTCGGGGACCTTGTTGCCAATTTCCCATTAAATGAGAAATAATTAACAATAGCAATAACAAAGTCTTATAAAGCTGGAAAGTTAAATTGACTTTTCAGCACTAGTATCATACAAAATTGCTTCTAGTGTGATTATCGGATTGCTCTTTCAAGATTGTGTACCCTAAATAGTGTTGTATGATGAGCCAGACATGGGACGTTTTGTAAGCTAACCTGTTTTATTGTTGTGAAAATCTTCTGATTATTGATGGGGGTTGTATTGTCATTAAGAATTTGCTTTATGCTATAAGATTTCATAGAGACAGGGACCTTAATGAAATAATAGAGATTTTCATTTCCGTACTTTTGCTAGGAATTTAATGATAGCTACAACAAAATGTTGAACTGCAGTTAAATAATGTCAGTTGTAAGTTTTATAAAGTACTATATGTGGCTTTTTTGGGTGTCCTCCTTTGATACTTCCCACAGTTCCTGAGTATTTTTTGGTGTGTGTTTGAACAGTGGTCCTTATTTAGAACAATGGTTTAAAACAGTACAGGTTGCTGTCACAGGATTCTTTTTAAAATTGCAAAAGATGTTACATTTCTATGATTTCCAAATTCGTGGATGTTATAGTTCATCACTGTTGTTGTTTGTTTAGTTTTGAAGTTGAAGTCTTTTGGGGTGGTGTTGAGTTAGTCATGTTAGCATGGACTAGGGTGGTATTTACCTGGTGCCCTCTGGATAGCCATACCCATTGGGTACAGTCAGCATTTGTGGTTAAATATTTTGAGTACCACCTTTGACCATATACTGGTATGTCAATGTTAGCTAGGTAAGCAGTGGACACCAGAACAATTAGGAAAGTTTTAGGAACCAATTTGATGGCAAAAGATTATCCTTTTCTAAGTTTTAAGTTATTTTTTATTATAGACTCCCACTTCACAAGTGTAGTTACTCTTGGTATCCATTGAAATGCTTGATGGAGGGGAGAAAAAAAGTTTCCTTAGACAGTCAGACATTCAAGAATAGGATGGAGTCTTCTGTTTTTTACTGTGGTTAGAAAATAAGATGGTCTTTGCTCTTTTTTCAGAGTTTGCCTTTTTTTTTCTTTTCTGATCAGTGAGCACATTCCATTAATTTAATGTGATGACAGGATGTAGGAATGGAAACCTCCAGTTAGAGTGGGGAAAAGAGCCTGTCATAGCGGTTGGAGATCAGGGCTTTTCTACGTAGAGGTTACATTTGAAGCCTGAAGCTATGGTAACTTCAAGGGGAAAAAAGTACAGGAACAAAGTGTTCCGAGCATTAACAATTAAGGCTTAGGAGGCGGGTTGAAGTCAATGAAGGAAACCATAAATGCAGAAGAGAATAAAGGAGAGAACATGGGGTAGAATGAGGTGAAAATGAACTTTAAAACAGAAGGCAGTGTGTCTGGACTCGTGGCACCTGGGTATTTTTAAGACAGTGCTATAAAATTTGACAAGTCAGGAAAATTCTTCTGGATTTCATCTCTTCACTGAGAAGTGGGAATAAATATATGCCTGTTTTTACCTAAGGAGGGGCATTTCTTGGTGTGAAAATTACTTGGATTATTATATGTGAAAACAGTTTGCAAATGATAAAATACTATATGAAAATACAAGCTGTTAATATAAGTAGCAATATAGTAAGAGCATAATTTAGAAAGAAATGGTCAAGACTTTCAAAAACTGCAGAACTCTGAAAGAAAAGGAAGAGGAGGAATGCCCAGTGGCTCTCCTGAGCCACGTGGAGAGTTGATTTTCATACAGTGGTAAGGACGGATGGCGGGGCCCAGAGCTTTACGGAGAGACTGAATTTGTCAGGAAATGCAGTAGCAGGTGTATATGTCAACGTGGTGTTATCCCCAGAATGATGGGGATGTGTGTGCGAAGGATTGGTGAGTGGTACAAAACAGGAGAGTAACTTGGCATGAAAATTGCTGCATTTCCACACTTGGAAATGTCTCTGAAATTGAAAGCCTGTCTTGTAATTGGTATATATGTTTAGTATGCTAACTCTCCTGGGGGAAAAAAAAAAGAAAAACTGATAATAACCTGATGACATGTTTAAAAATTGATGGCGGTTTAGGATTGCTGCAGTTTGGCAAAATGTTACTATGGACATAGCTTGCTGGTGGCCAACTTTGACATACTTCATTGTTACAATATTTGAAAGTTTTCTGTACCTTTCCTCATCCAAGATTAAGATATTATGTTATTCATCATTTTTTGAATACAAATCATATTGAGTGCTTACTATATACTAGACACTCAGCTAGGGGTTGTATGTACATAATGTCATTTAATTCTCAAAATAACACTAGGAATTAGTTTTTAGCCCCCCACATTATATGTGAGGAAACTGAGGCTTAGAGGTTATGTTACGTAAGATCCTGGCTTGCTATAATGCCTGACACTAGTTTGGTTGCTATGGAGAAATCAGAGGTACACATGAAGTGGTTTGTTCCTCTGGGTTATAGCACGGAAAAGCTAAAGCCACGTATTCAGAAAACAATCATGTAAGGAAAGATACACTGCAGTAATGTTGGTACCACAACAGAGGCACAAGCAGGCTGGAAGGATTCCATGAAGAGAGACATTATTTCTAACTAGGAAAAAAGGGGGAAGTTTCTTCATAGACAGGGGTGAAATTTGAACAAGTAGAGATGAGAGGGTGGTAACACAAGCAGAAAGAACCAGCTGAGTAAAAGAAATAGAAGCATCAAAATACATGTGTATTTAGCAAACACTAAGTTACCAGGGTTAGCTGGATTGGAGTGTGTATGAAGAGGAATAGTGAGAAATAAAGGCAAAATACTTAATGTATTTCAAAAGGACACCACCCAGTGTTTTGTTGGTATAATTATGAGTTTACCAGTAATCAGTTTTCTTTTTCTGCCAGTTAATTTGGTTTGTGTCTCTAGCCACTTGGTAAAACCATCTCTGGAATTATAGTAGGTTTCTAATTTATTCTTGGTTATTTTGTGTTTTCAAAATTCCCCAAGATACTTTTGTCATTAGAAATAATCATGGTGGATATTATTGTAATGGTTTGACATAAAAGTTTATTTTAGAAAATTTAACAGGACATGAAAAGTTTATTTTAAAAAATTTAATGGAAGGAAATAACTTGATTTTTTTAAGCTCTTTATTGGAATATAATTGCTGTACACTCTTGTATCAGCTTTTGAGGTACACCAAAGTGAATCAGCTGTATTTATACATATATCCCCATATCCCCTCCCTCCCATGACTCCCTCCCACCCTCCCTGTCCTGACCCTCTAAGGCATCACCCATCATTGAGTTGATCTCCCTTTGTTATACAGCAACTTCCCACTGGCTATCTATTTTACAGTTGGTAGTGTAAATATGTCTATGCTACTCCCTCACTTCATCCCAGCTCCCCCCTTCGCCCCCCGCCCCCCAACCCCGTGTCCTCCAGTCCATTCTCTGCATCTGCATCCTTATTCTTGCCCTGTTACTGGGTTCATCAGGACCAATTTTTTTTTTTTTTTTTTTTAGATTCTGTATATGTGAGTTAGCATACAGTATTTATTTTTCTCTTTCTGGCTGACTTCACTCTGTATGACAGACTCTAGGTGTATCCACCTCATTACATATAGCTCCATTTCATTCCTTTTTATGGCTGAGTAATATTCCATTGTATATATGTGCCACATCTTCTTTATCCATTCATCTGTTGATGGGCATTTAGGTTGCCTCCATGTCCTGGCTATTGTAAATAGTGCTGCAATAAATATTATGGTACATGTTTCTTTTTGGATTAACCTGATTTTTAATGGTGATGCTGAGCTACTATGTCATAATGAAAAAGTTTGGGATGAAATTACCTAAGCAGGGATATGGAAGATCCTGGGTGAGGTTCTCATTTTTAAAGCTTCATCAATGACTGTAGTTACTGCTTCTCCTTTTTTATTTTTGGAAGATAAGGGTTTATTTTCTATTTTGTAATACACTTTCTTATAGAGATTATGAATACATATCTGCATATTCTTATTTGTCCATCATTCTTTAAAAATACAGTTTCGTTCGTTAGTCTTCCCCATTATTTTTTCTCTATTTATTTGTACTTATAAGATAAAGTACCTTTTTCTTTCTTTCTTTCTTTGTTCCTTCAGATTTTCTTAATTGTGCTTTTCCTAAATTCTTCAGAGGAATACTTACTCCTTTATTTTTTGTGAATTTCATGAAATTTCTATTTAAAGGTGTACATTTCCCTCTAAGTACTGCCTTAGCGGTGTCCTGCAAAATTTAACATGGAGTGTTTTCTACATTATCCCCTCAAAATCTTATGAAATATCTGACTTTTTAACTCAAAGGGTTTTAATAATGTCATTCAGTTCCCAAACATGTAAGAATTTTAAACTATCTTCTTGGCATTAATTTTATCATTCTATGTTTGAACACTCAGGCAAATGGTGCCTTCAAAACTCCTTAAGCTGATAGCTCATGTATGCTGTTTTGCTGTTAGCTTTAAAGATTAGATGCATTCCACAGATACTGCTGTCCATGTGACAAGCCCTGGTCCTTAAGCTTCTATCTGGAGTAGGGTGGGGGACACAGGCAGGAAACAAGCAAATATGCTAGCAACATGATTTAGGATAGTTCTAAGTGCTGTGAAGAAATGAAGCAGGATGGTGTGATAGAGGTAACCTGATATGGGCAGGTGTGCTGCTTTTGACTGGGTGAGCAAGGAAGGCCTCCCTCAATTAAAATTTGGCCTGAGACCTGGATAACCAGAAAGAGCCAGCCACAGCAAGTCTAGAGACAAAGCAGTCCAGCGGAAGCAACAAACACAAAATTTCTCAGGTGGAAGGAAACTAACTTGGTTTCTCCCAGGAGCAGAATTTTTTAGAAAAGAAACCAAGTGGGGGCTTGGGTGTAGGATGTGGGCAGACAGACTCAGATGAGGTTGGCTAGGCAGGCGGGGGCACAGTCACGTGGGACTTCTAGGACCTGGTGGGAGTTGGCTTCTATTCTAAGTGTGATGGGAAATCATTGGATAGTTCTTAACAGAGAATACTATTAGTAGGCCTTTTTCCTAAGCTTATCTTGAACAGTAATATGAGATAATGTGTGTGTATGTGTGTGAGAAACACTTAAAAGGATGCCTGGAACACATTAAGCTCTACATTAGCAGATGTTACTGTTAGATGGCAGTGAGCAATCTTCTATTATTCCTTGTAAACGCTCTGGCACATATTAGGCAATATAAATGTTTAGGGGACTAGATAAAAACCACATTGCATGGATATGCTAACTTCACTCCCACACCTCTATTTTTTTAATTTTTATTTTATGTTGAAGCATGGTTGATTTACAATGTTTTTTTATTTTACCCATACCTTTAAATTTGTCTGTTCTTAAAAACACTGTATTCTCTGAAATGATCTCCAGGTTCATTTTCGTGTACTTCCTGGGTGACCCTGGGCAAGTCACTCTTCAGAGCTGTTGTGAGGATTAAATGAGATAATCTCAGCAGCAGGTGTAATGGTAGCATATAATGTGCACTCAGCGGTGGCTCGTCTAATGATCTAATTATAGTTCAGTACACTCTGTTTAGGTTCATAATTCCTTCAATTTGTGATTTAATTACTTGGAAGGATAATTCCATTCACTGTATACTAAATATCTCAAAGTGTAAAGTAAGACTAAAATCCCCTTTTCTGTCTTCACGAGGCACTTCTATAATTAGTAGACATCTCATATTCCACAGGCCTTCTCAGAAGCAGACAAATAAATTGATAGTCACTTAACATTCAGTTTGGAGGGTCAGGGAGTCGAATTTTATGGAAAAGATTATTCAAAGAGTCTGTTTTTTCCTGGATTTATTCGTTTGTGTGGACAAAGAGAGGATCTTGCAATTTATAATTTCTATTGAGCAATGACCTACATGTAAAGAAATATTTTACTTATTTATGAAGAATAATTAATTATTTGCTGGTGTGAAGGAGGAAAGCATTCTAATGAAGGCATACATTTAAAACTTGAGGTGGAGGAGAGGAAACAAAAGTTGCCAACATTTAAACTATTTACATTTTGATGATTTAGTATGAAAGAGATAAAACATTCCCCAAACTGGTATAGTACTAAGGGTAGCAGTGAGTTGAAATTTATAATAATGTTTTATATGCTGCATCGTAACTCTTGAAATTCAAGCTTGTAAATCAGGAATCATCTTATCAGGGAAAGATCTCATCAGTATCCAGACATTTTTAGGGCTATGAAGTTGTTCATAATTTATACATATGAATATAGCACATGTACAAGAAAACTTCAACTATCTGGAACTTAAGGGAAATTATTTTGGATAAAAGGGGGCCTATTTAATCACTGAACTTTTTCTTTTTTATTTAAATCATTGTGGAAAGAATTTTTTGTGTGGCAGATAATCAAGCTTTCTTTATGACTTAGGAGCATCATTATGTATGTATTTCATTACCATGAATATAATATGGTGTGATGTCCTCAGGGACTTTTGGACTAAGAGACCTGCTTTAACTGTGTACCAAATTGGCCTGTATTAATAGTGTATTTTGAGGGTTTTTTCCCCTGATGTTTCTCTCTTCCCCCGTTTTCGTTTCTCCCTTACTGTCAGCTGTAACTCTTCTCTGCTGTTAGCATTTCTGGCTCTCCCTTTTAATTCGCTGCTTCAGATATGTTTTTAGCGTGGACACCCAGGTTTGTTGGCATTATATATAAACTGAACATGAACAGAGTCTCATAGAGGACAAAAGGGGTCCTCTGTGAATAAAGTGCCTGGACTCTGTGATAACTCTTTTGACTCTTCAGAGGCATTTTTCAGACTTCTTAATCTCATCTGCATTTTGAATGAGTAAAATATCCTTACATGAGGCTCAGAGACACTCTCTGAAGTAAAGTCTCTTGGCTACATATATGTGTGTGCTCATGTACACCATGTACAGTTCCCCAGCCGTGAAATATATTTCTGCCTAGTTCTCTGCCCTATGCTAATACTACCCCCAAAAGAATGCTATTCCTAATGATGCTTTGAGAGACCTGGAGAAAATCGTATCACTTCTCTAATTTCCTTTGCAGTTCTTGTTCCTGAAAATATTTTAGCCCATGTTTTGTGCACTGAGTATGTAAATGAGATCTTTGATAGTTCTACATAAAAATTACAAGGAGCAAACCTCCTGCCACCCCCCAATTTTAAGTAATTAAAGCTTCTGGATACTCCAAGCTTTAACTCACATAAAATTATTATTGTTATAAGCTTCCCAAACTGATTTTATTTATTTCTCTAAATTCCTTAGTGTGGTTTAGCTGCTTGGCTTGACCGCTTGACTAAAATAAGTTTACCAGCCTTTCACCAAAATGATACTTATCTTTACAAAGATAAATATGGCCATATTTCTCAAAAATTCAGATTAAGGATGTGGGTTACTGGGATTTATGAAGACTATTTTTCTTTTCAACTATTTGATCAGTATCATGGAATGCAGTTAGACACCTTGGAAAGCCATTAAATAGAAATACATCATGATTTTTAGGGGAAGAAAGGCAAACATGGAGAGGAGAGGATACTGTTAGAGGATTCACCCATGTACCCAACTGACCATTTAGGGCCAAGGAAGCTGATTGTTACGTTTTAAAATTAATCCAGCCTGGATTAACAATGTCACGTCCCTTTGACCACAGGCCTGTGGATCTCAGGGTAGGCAGCTATTTGAATGTCCCACACTGGGACTGCTGCCCTCAGCAAACGCTTCTGATTCTCCTACATGTCACTTGGCAGCATCTGTGTGCACCCATATGGCTGGATGGCATTGTGCCTGTTTACAAGTCAGTTGAATTGTTTCACTAGGACCCAGGTGCCAAGCAAACATGGGTTCGTTCTAACTGCCTACTGAACTATGCAGCTTCTTTCTCAGAAACGAAAAAAAAAACCTCTCCTTGGTAATGACCTCCAGGTTTATGGCGATATATTTATTGGCATTTTGCTGTCTTACCTACTGTTTTGACAAGTTCTCTGTCTGTAAAGAAAACAAAGGAAAGAAGAAGAAGGAGATGTCCTGTAATTACTAAGCAGATAATACCAAAAAAAGCGAAGTACAGATTTGGGCTGTCACATCTGACCTCTCAGTTTACACACAATTCCCAGAGCATCTCTAGCCTGAAGATGGAATGGAGCGTTGGTTGCTTTTGAGACACCGAGACTGATCATTTAGCTTTTGTTTCAACTGGCTTCACGATTTAAGTAGGGATAGTAGTTTTCACATAGGGGATATGGTGAAGATATATGATGTGCTTTGAGCTCTTGACATAAACTCATATTATTCACGTGACTACCTTATGCCTCAATGAAGGAAATCACGCTCTTGCCCTGGAATTAGCAAATGAGTGTTTAACAAATTCACTATCTTTTTCTTTTGCTCTTTCTAAATAGCCGACTTTTGTATACTACTTGAGTTTATAAAACACTTTTACCTGTATTGTTTTACTTTGTCTTCATGTAAAATGTATGAAGTAGGTTGGTCAAGTATTATTATTGTTAATTTTATTTGACAAGTATGGAAACTGGGGCTAAGAGCAGTATTGTGACTTATCTCAAGGCTTCTCAACAAGTTTAAAGTGACAGAGTCAAGACTCAAACACAGACTCTTTTCTGGAGAGTCCATTGCATTTAGCATGAACATGTCCTTGAAATAGTATATTCATTTGGATAGATTCAGTTTTATTTTATTATTAAATAAAGCCTCAAAATAGTTGAGGTTGATTGGAAAATATATGTTAACATACTCATTAAAAGTGACTTTAATAGGAAATGTTCCCACCAGCTGCCATTATAATTTATTGCTCTTATTTTCTCATTTGATTTGCTTCTTGAGTAATGTTTTGGGTCAGTTTCTTGGCAACAGTTTTGATTTGGTTGTTTCCTTTTGTTAGAAGGTCAAAGAATTTTCATTTGCCTAAAAGGAAGAAAATTTGTCAAGGTTCTAAAAATCCATACTATTCTAGATGTGACATAAAACTTTAAATCCTCCTCACTTATAATTAATACCAATTTATGAACACTGGCATGACTCTAAGTCCATTTTATTGAAGCAATTGAAAACAAATCAGAGAAGTTATGGGTAAAGGAGTTTTGAAGGAGACCTGGCCTAATTTGACTTTGCTGTTACCTTCCTCTTTCAGTAGGAGGTGTCAGAATTCTCTCCTGGAAAAGTTTGAATCAGAGTATAATGTAAATGGGAGAGAAATTTCATAACCAGGTAGATTGTAAGATAAATTCTTAATGTTAACTATGAATAAGAAAGGGTTGAAAAGTTGGATTGTCACTGAGTCAATGTTTGACAGCTGAATATTTAGAAATATTTGGAAAGTAGGTATGGCAGGCACATTTGGTCTTATTATACAACAAATATCCCACTTTTCACTCCTATTTTTAATGGTGTTTTGATATGAAAAAGCCTTTTTGTGCTTTTAAGAGCCTTATTGAAGTATATTTTACACACCATACCATCCACCCTCTGTAAGTGTACAGTTGGATGGTTTTTAGTAAATTTTGAATTACACGACTGCCACAACAATCCAGTTTTAAAAGATCCCCATCATCATAAAAAATTCCCTCATGCCCACTAATCCCTGTTCCCACCCCCAACCCAGGCAAACACCAATCTATTTTCTGTTTCTCTATAGTTCTGCCTCTTCTAGAGATTTCATGTAAGTGTAATCATAAAATATGTAGTCTTTTGTGCCTGGCTTCTTTCTCTTAACATAGTGTTCTTGAGTCTACTTCAAGCTGCATGTGTCTATAGTTAGTTCTTTTTTTATTGCTGAGTATTAGTTTATTGCATGGATATACCACATATTATTTATTTACCTGTTGATGGATGTTTGGATTGTTTCTGATTTTTTGCTATTTTGAATAGTGCTGCTATGAACATTAACATATGAGTCTGTGTGTGGAAACATATGTTCTCATTTCTTGCGAATAGACACATAGTAGTGGAATTTCTGAGTTTTATGGTAAAAGCATGTTTAATTTTTAAAGAAAATGCAAAAATTGTTTTCCAAAGTGATGGGATTGGGCCATTTTATAGTCCCACCAGCAACATATGATGGTTCCCAGGTTGGTTTTTTAATAACCAGTTCCAGTTTTTTAGATTGTGTAGGAGTATCTCACTGCAGTTTTATTTTGTATTTCTTTATTAGTTTTCTATTGCAGTGTAACAAATTACCACACACATAGCAACTTAAAACAACATACAGTTTTATCCACAGTTTCTGTGGGTCAGGAATCTGACTGCTGGTTAACTTGGTCTGCTTTTGAGGGTCTCACCAACTGAAATCAAAGTGTTGTCTGGGACCACAGTCTCATCTGAAGCTTGAGGTCCTCTTCTAAGCTCACTGGTTGCTGAAAGAATTCAGCTCCTTGAGGTTGTAGGACTGAAGTCCCCATTTTCTTGTTGGATGTCAGCTGGGGACCCCTCAGCTTCTAGAGGACACCGTAGAGTGGTCCTTGACATGTGGCCCCTTCTAGAGGCAGTTTACAATATGATTGTTTGCCTTTTCAAGGCCAGCAGAAGAAACCTTCTCACAGAGAAGGGCTGTAGCCTCTTTTAAAGGGTTTACCTGATTAGGTCAAGCTCATCCAGGGTAATCTCCCTCTTGATTAACTCAGAATCAACTGACTAGGAACCTAAGTTACACCTGTAAAATCTCTTCACTTTTTATCATATTATTCAACCTAACCAGGTGAGTGAAATCCTATCATATTGACAAGTATTGGCCGTACTCAAAGGGAGTGGTTATATAGCACATATAAACCAGGAAGTGAGAATTTTTAGAGACATCTTAGAATTCTGCCTACTACTATTTCCTTAATGATTGATGATGTCTAGCTTCTTTTCATGTATTTATAAGCCATTCTTATTATCTTCTTTGGTGGAATTCTTTTCAAATATTTAACCATTTTTATTACTTTCTCTTCTTGTTGAATTATAAAACATCTTTGTATATTCTAGATGCACATACTTTATCAGATTTATGATTTGCAAATATTTCCTCCCAGTCTGTGGTTTGTCTTTTCATTTTCTTAATAGTGTCTTTTGAAGAGACAAGGATTTTTAATTTTGATGAGGTTCAGTTTATCACATTTTAATAGATCATATTTTGAGTGTCATATCTGAGAAATCTTTGCCTAACCTGAAGTCAGGAAGATTTTCTCATAGGTTTTTTTCTAGAATTTTATAGTTTTGCTCTTGAATTTAACCCTACAATGCATTTTGAGTTAATTTTTTTACAGAGTATGAGATAAGTGCCTAAGTTTGTTTGCTTGTTTGTTTAGGCATATGTATATTCAGTTGTTCCAGAAACATTTGTTGAAAAGATTATCTTTTCTCTGTTGAATTGTCTTGACAGTTTTGTTGAATACCAATTGACCATATATGTAAGGGTTTCTTTCTGGACTCTCTCTTGTTCCATTGATATATATGTCTATCTTATGCCATTATGACATTGTCTTGATTTCTGTAGCTTTAAAGTGAGTTTTAAAATCAGGTTGTGTAAGTCCTACAACTTTGTTCTTTTTAAAAATTGTTTTAGCTCTTCTAGTTATTTGCATTTTCATATAAATTTGAGGATCAACTTGTTAGTGTCTATGAAAAAAGTCTGTTGCAATTTTGATAGAAATTCCACTGAGATCAATTTGAGCAAAATTGCTGTCTTAACAATACTGAATCTTCTACACCATGAACATGGCGTGTCATTCCATTTATTTAAATCATCTTTAGTAACTCTAAGCAATGTTTTATAGTTCTCAGTGTACATACAGGTTTTGTAATTCTTTTGTTAAATTTATATCTAAGCAGTTTATTATTTTTGATGACTATTGTGAATGGAATTGTTTTCCTAATTTAATTTTCAAATATTTGGTAATATATCTATGGCTAATTTTTTTAATATATTGATCTTTTATCCTGAAACCTTGCTTGACTTGTGTATTATTTCTAAAATTATTTTATGGATTCCTTAGGATATTTTAAGTATAGAATCATGTCATCTGTGAATAAAGATACTTATAATTATTCCCTTCTGATCTCAGTGGCTTTAATGTCTTTCTTGCCTTATTGCACTGGCTAGAACTTTCAGTACAATGTTGAAGAAAGAGCCTTGTAAGGAGAAAACTTGGTAACTTTGGGGGTAGCTTGAAAATAAGGCAATCAATTTGTTACTGTCTGTTTCTTAGAGGTAAATGTCCCTTCTGAATTGTTATTCTAAAAGCCATCTTTTGTCCAAGACCCTTTTTCTTTTTACTTTTTAGCTAAGAATTGTGAAAAATCTGGGTTTGTTTTGTTTTGTTTTGTTTGTATAAACAATTAAATGTGCATGGCCTAGGAGGTTGGTGGAGAGATCCTTTTAAGTCTTTGCCAAGATCTAGTGATTCCCGATCCATGGAGATCATTATTGTCTTTTGTCTATGCCGTTACTAAATCTTTAGGCATGTTTTTGTATACTATCACAACTTATACTCAAATATCTCATGTTTTTCTTTCAGATCGCTTTCTTTTCTTTTTTTCCCAAGGAAGAAATGGAAGGCACGTTGTCCTGAAAGTCAGAAGACCTGGAATCTAGTTGCTAGCTAGGTGTTTGATATTTGGCAATTCACTTACCTTCTCTGAACTTCTGGTTTTCTTTCATCTGTGTAGTAAGATAATTGAGTCTTATAAGCTTAAATTCTATTCTTTGTTTTAATATTTTATGGTTATGAGGACATACTACTTTATGCATCTTAAGAAAGCTAAAATTATTCTTTTAAATGATTTTTAAAACTTCAAATTTGCTTTCTAATTGCATATTAGGGAATTGAAAAGGCTCCAACTTACCAGTACAATCACAAAAGATACCTGTGTTAAAACAAAAATTTTTTTTTCTCAAACAGCATGGCCATCAAATAGGCAAAACTTAGGCAAATAGGCATCAAACATGCAAATAGGCCATCAAATAGGCAGAACATCAAATAGGCAAAACTTTCTGAGAAATTGCATTGTGTGAAACTCATACATCTTCTCTCATTTCC